>NC_080439.1:20599988-20671046 GCF_028018845.1 Melospiza georgiana | reverse complement strand
GCTAGTGTGGGCAGATGCCCCATGTCACCCCATGGACACAGGGGGATGGACCTGTCATCTCCTCGTGCAGCCATCACCACCCCATGGAGGCAGGGGGACAGACCCATCATGTCCCTGTGGAGGCAGGGATGGACCCATCATCTTCCCAAGAGGATCCAGCAACTCTCCATGGATCCATCATCACCCTGGGGAGACCGGGATGGATCCACCATCTCCATGTGGAGACAGGGATGGATCCATCATCACCCTGGGGAGGCAGGGATGGACCCATCATCTTCCCAAGGATCCAGCAACTCTCCACGGATCCATCATCACCCTGGGGAGACAGGGATGGATCCATTGTCTTCCCAAGGACCCAGGAACTTTCCATGGATCCATCATCACCCTGAGGAGGCAGGGATGGATCCATCATCCCCTGCATAGAGACAGAGGCTGGATCCATCATCCCTCCGTGGAGGCAGGGACCAAGCCCATCCCTGACAAGGGACACATGTCCCCATTGCTGCAGGCTTTGCTCCCCAAGGACACCAGTGGCTTCCCAGTCCTGTCCAGCTGGGCTGACCTCTCCAGCAGCCCCCAGCCCTGTGGATGGTTCTCACTTCAGGCAATGCACTGAGGATCCACACAGAAACATTGGGGCATGGATGGGAAAATGGCGGGGGAGGAGGCATGGGGGAAAGCAGCAGGAGGAACAGCCATGGAATGGTTAAAAGGATGGTGTTAAACCCTCATTCATCCCTGTTCCAGTGGGGATGGAGGCCAGGATGTCACACCCTTGTGTAATAAACCGCCCATCAGCTCCCACCACACCTCTGGCTGCTCTTGTTTCCCCTGGCAGCACCAATGTGGGGCTGTGGATCCATCCTGGGCCATGGCTGCTGCTGCTGCTGGGTGGGCTTGCTGGTGTTGCCAGCCCCTGTGCCAGACCCTGGGTTGTGTGCTAAGTTTTTCCAGGTCCCTGGAAAGACACTGGTGGTGTTTGCACCTCCTGAACTCATTTCAACCCTCTCCCAGCTTTTGGGTTTGACTCAATTGAGTAATTTTCTCAACGTTTTTTTATTTCCTTGCTCGATGTGAGATGCTGAGGTCAAGTACACACAGCTTGAGGGGGGACAGTTTTCCACAATCCAAATCTGAGCTAAAACCTCCACTCTGACTGTTTAAACTTTGATTGTGTTGATAAGAAACTCTTGGCCACATTTCCCTTTCACCCAAAAGTGGATTTTGAGCTCTCCTGTGCATCTCCACTGCTCTGGCAGCAGGAAGGGAGCCAGGAGCTGGCTGGGGACAGCACAGGGAGAGAGGCTTTCCTGGATTAGCTTCCAGCTCTTTCTTTTCTAAACACCCTGTGAGCAAGAGAGGGTGGGATGAGGGAAGATGGGAAAAGAGATGAGGGACAGAAGGGATGCGAGGATGACCTTAGGGTTTGGAGGGATGGAGGAGGAGGAGGTCACATCTCATCACCCTGGCCCCACAGCCACCCCTGGAGCAGCCCCCGCCTCCCCCAGGCTCCTGGGGCAGGGGCTGGGGCACTCCCCACCCTTGGCGGGCTCCGAGAGGCCGGAGAATCCAAAACAACACGGCCGAGGCCCGCAACGTCATGGCTCAGCCCTTGGAGCAGCGCCCTTGGCAGGAGCTGTGCTGTGGGCTGAGTGCTCCAGGCACATCCAGGGACACCAGGGCAGTGCCCAAGGTCACACGTGCTGCATCTGCTGCCTGCAAAGGCATGCAATCCCTTCCAGCTGGGAGGAGCCGCTGCATTCCCAGCTCTGCTTTGAGTTTCACACTCAGGGCCTCTCTGCTGCCTGCAGATGTTGCACTGTGGTCCCCAAGACTTGGAGGGATTGCTGATCTCAGTCCCCTCTCCCTGAGCTGCAGCTCCTTGCTCTGGCTGGGATGGCTGAGTGTGGATGCTGTGGGATGCCCATGGCTGGGATGGAGCAGGGATGGCACCCACAATGGACAGACCCAGGTGGCAAACACTGGCGGGGAGGCCTGGAACAGCAGAGCTTGCTTTGCCTTTTGCTCCAGAAATGTGTCATCTTTTGGACAGATGAGCAAGTCTGAGCTTGCCCACTTCACACAGCTCTGGAAAAGCCTTTTTCCTGTCCCCGAGCTCCCTGTGTGTGTCTGGAGAATGCTCCAGAACAGAGCTGACCCTGCTGCTGCTCTTGAGTTTCCACAAGGGACTGGGCAGTGAGGATCCCCCAAAAGTGCAGAACCCCAAGGAACAGCTTCATCTCCATTGGTGTCCATGGGCAATGCACCCAAACCTGGCACCTCCATCCCAAGGCAACTCCCTGGCAGTGACAGTGTCTGACCTGGATGTGATGGCCAGCAGCAAAGGATTATGGTGGCAGCATCCACCTCCAACACATCGTAGCCCCAGAATTTCTCTTCCTCTTCCCAAAACCCTCAAGTGCCTCATGGTGAGGCCTGTCTGGGTGTGGCAGCTGGGGACAGTAGCCCAACTGCCTCAGAACAGGGAGCTGGGCTCCTGTTCCACACACACTCCAACAGCAGCCACATGCACAGCTTATCCCTTCCCAAATTTGGTTGCTCTCCCCGCTCCGTTCACAGCTCGGGACAGGCGCCAGTGTGTATCCCATCAGCGAGGGATGGTTTCAATTTTCTCCTTGGAGGACTTCTGGGCTCTGCAGGAGGGTGAATGAACCCACATGGAAGCCTCTGGCAGCTTTAGCCAGCTCCCAGAGTGATCCATCCCTGTTATCTGCAGGGATTGCTGGGCAAGGCTTTGTTTTCCATGCATGGTTTCCATCAGCCCGCTCCGCTGCTGCTGTCTTGGATAAGGGCTCAGATAAGACACCCAAGCCTTGATCCAGCAAGTGTTCCTCACTAGTTCCAGTGAGGCAATGTCCTTGTGCACCAGCTCTTTCCTTCAGCCATCCCACGGGGAACTTGGATGGGATGGGCATCACCCTGTTTCCTTTTGGACATCAGCTCCCTCTGCAAGGTTGGTATCTCCACCTGTGTCCTTTGGGAGACAAAGGGCTGGATGGCTCCAGGAGCTGCCCAAAACCAGACTCTGGTGTCTGCTGGGGTGGGAGGGGGGGGGGAAAAAAGTGGGGCTGATGGGATCCATCTGGAAGGAAGCGGGATTATCCCTGTAAACACCTCTTACGCACTCGGCGCCTGCACTGGTGTCATTGTGGCTTTTCAGGACTAAACAAACCCCATCCTTCCAAATCCTCAGAGGTCACAGTGTCACAGCCACAGATGTTTGAATTCCTGACTTTGGGACGTGCTTGTTAACACCAGGGGCTGCACTGGGGGTGAGGGGATCTGCCTCCCAGCAGCCTCCTGCTCCCACATGGGAAGGAGCAGCTCCCTGGAAAGGAAAGCCTCTGAGCACAGGGAAGGGCCGTGCTGGCCACTCCCTCCTCGCAGGGCCATCGGTGCCCAGCGCTGCCCCTTCCCTTCCTGCTCACCTCCCAGGTCAGCAGGAGGAAAGGGGAGGAGAGAGCTGGCTGCTGGCCAGGAGCAGGGAGAGGTGGCAGGCAGTGGGTATCAGCCATCGCACACCTCCGCCCTGCCCCTGGGGGCTGCTCCACCAGCCCCTGCAATGCAGGGACCAGGGATGGGATGGAGACTCCTGGCTGGGAATCACAGTCAGGATTCCAGCAAAAAATCATTGCTTCACCTTCTTTCCCAGCTGGAGGTTGCCCCTCCAAATCCAGCAAACTTCTCTTGGCACCAGTCCCTTCTCCCTTCTTCCTCCACTGCCCAGCCCTGGAGCAGAAAGGCTCAGAGGGAGATAAACATGTGAAAAAACAAGATTTTTCTTTGCAAAAAAAACCCAAGCTTGCTTTCAGAGAGGTTTTCCCTGGAAAAATGGCTGTTTGGGAACATTTTCACCCACTTCCCAGAGTTGGGAGCAGCCTTTGGTGTGACTGAGGCCATTGGGAGCAAAGCCCTCCTCCAAAGACCCCCATACTATGGGTTGAATCTCCTTGGAGCAGCCCCAAAACTTCACCATCCAGCCTGGGATGGGGCATGTGTTTCTCAGTGCAGCCAGCCCAGGCTGTGGAGAGACAGAAAACACAGACAAGGCTGCAGGGCATGGTGGATCTGAGCCCTGTATTCCCTCCCATCATCAACCTGCTATGGAATCCTCATCCCATCTGCTCCTTGCCCTCCCCTGGGATGGGAGGGATCCAGCCAGAGGGTGGGAACACAGCTGATGGAGGTCATGACATCTAACAGCCAGCCTGTGGTGAGGCCCTGAAAGAACACACACAGCTTTGGAGGTGCTGAAAACCATTCCTTTCAGGAATAAACCAGGACCCCATTTCAGCCAGGCCTTCCCAAAGCAGCAGGGACTTCTAGGAGTGCATTCCAAGGACAAGTGTTTTCCTAGAAGACTTGAACAAGATGCCTTCATCTGAACCCTCACAGTCCTCACTGTTCCAAGGATTTAGGTTAAAAGAAGCCCAGGAAATTTGTGTTTATTTGTTCCAATTTGGGAATGGTGTTGCTTAGAAAGGACTGGAAATTCAAGCTGAGCATTACAGAATTCCCAGCCTGGAGGTTCAGTCAGGATCCTTGTTTGGTGCCAGAACAAGATATGAACATCTAAAACTCATGGCAAGCATTTCTATGGGTAAAGGAGTCCATGTGTGCCATAACTTGCTCCCATCAGCTCCATGTCACAGGAGAAGGGGACAGAGGACACCCAGCACCCTCTGCACCCCCAGTCCTTGGAGGACAAATATTCCATGTGCTAAAACAAGCACAGTGAGTGGGCCAGGACCAAAACCACTGGGAATGTTTGAACAAGCGCTGCTGAGGCTGCTGGGCAACAGCATGGAACCCTGGAAGCTTTGTCTGGAGGTGGGAAAGGCATTGGAAGCTGGCTCTGAACACACCCCATAGCATGGGAGGAAGGGTGGAAGGAAGCAAGTGGTTTTGGTTGGAATTTGGGGCTTTTTTTTTTCCTGTCTTTCTCCCTGCTGGTGTGCAAGCTGGGGCTCTGCAGCCATTGTTGTGTTCTCCAAAGAGTCTGTCCCCACAATGCAATAAAAACAAACCACAGGAAGGAAAGGAATTAGCAGGGAAAGGAAAAGCAGCAGTGGGAACAAGAACTCAGGCCCAAAATAAACCTGCATGCTGCTGCTGGGGGTGCAGGTAGGAGAGGTTACACAGTGGAGCTTAGGGGTAAAATCCTGGCTTTTTGGATTTATTGCTGCAGGTGAACAGGGTTGCAAGGGGCTGGAATAACAGGAAACGGTCCCAGGAACAGGGATATGGGAAGGAACTTCTTTGAAATTTGAGGTTTCCTAGAAACTTGAGCTAAGGGGGAGCAGAGGCAGCACCTGGAAAAGACTGGGCATTGTGGGCAGAGGAAGCAGCCTCAGCTGGGGTTACCACTTTATCCTTATGGATTCTGAGGAGAAGCAGGAGTTTGGCATTTGGGGTTGGTCTCAGCTGCTCTCCAGGCAAATGTACACAAGATCCAACAGGAAATCTTCCCGGGGCTGCTGCTTCCCCTGCGTCACTGTCCTGGAGCTGCAGGGAGGGTGGGACTTGCTGGAGCAAGGGCAGCATGGACACAGGGGCTGTGCCCACCTTGAGCTGCTTCCTGCTCCCAGGGAATAAACTGAAAACAAAACCACCCCGAGGCTGCATCTGCTGCTCCTCAGCAAACACCTCCCTGCAGGCAAACCAGAGCCCATCCACTTCCCAAAGACTGAATGGGATAGGGAGAAGGTGGAAGATTCACAGCCCCAAGATTCCTGAAGGAATTGGAAGGAGTGTGGAGCCAGGTGACATTGGGCTCTTCTCCCAGGGAACAAGCAACAGGACAAGAGGAAATGGCTCCAGACTGTTCCAGGGAAGGTTTAGATTGGATGACAGAAAATTCCTTGCCTAAAAGGGTGGTCAAGCATTGGCACAGCTGCCCAGGGCAGTGGTGGAGTGCCCATCCCTGAGAGGTTTCACAGATGTGTGGATGTGGCACCTGGGGACATGGGTTAAAGGTGGCCTTGGCAGTGCTGGGGGAATGGCTGGACTTGACCACAGAGGGCTTTTCCAGCCTTACTGATTCCATGATTTCTGCTGCTGCCTGGCACAGGGAAGCCCAGGTCTGTCCCAGAAACACATCACCAGGGAGGTTTTGCCATTCCAACTCCAACAAACACTTTATTCCCATCAGCCTCACCCGTCCTCACAGAGGACAGAGCGCAGGAGGGGAGGGAGCTTTTCCAGACTGGTTCCATGTGGGGGCAACGAGGGACAACCAGGGCCATGAGGAGCCATTCCCAAATTCCACCATGACCAAGGAGTCCTTGCTAAGCTGGTGCAACTTCAAATTTCAGACCAATTTTTGGGACTTTGTAGTTAGGAGAGCCCACAGAGGCCTTGAAAGATTCTTTTCCCAATCAATTGTGGGGCCTGACACAGCCCAGTGCACTTCCAACAGCACCAGTATTCCTGACCCAAAACCAGACTCTGAACCAATACCACACTCTGGACTCAGAGGGGAGGGGGAGGAAGGGCTAGGATTAAAAATATCACCCCAAAACAACAGGAATTTGGAAGAAATTGACACAAAGGACGTAAAAAGCAGGAGCAGCTATGAAAATATGTTGAGATGGCCAAGAAAAGTCACATCAAAATATATTTAAAAACCAGAAATTCCAATCTGTGTGGAATTTAAAACTCCTTTCCCCCACCTATGTTTTCCTGCTCAAGGAATCTCTGTTGTTCCAGGACGTGGAACATGATAGGCAGCACCAGTTATGTCCTGAAAAAGTATTTCCCCAAACTGTGAGCACTTCCATAATTTACAAACCAAAGATGAGCTAAACCTCAACCATCACCCCCCTCCCTCTTCCCCCTTCTACAGTGGGCAGGAGAAAAGACTGCAAACAAATCTGACTTTGCATTTCCAGGGAAGTCCAATTTTTCCACACATCAATATCCCTGCAATCCATTGTAGACCTTCTGCACTGATCCTTGCTTCAACAGCTGCTTGAGACCTGCAAGGGAAGGGAGAGCGTCACACACAGAGCACAGCAAAGATGGCAGGATGACTTTTCCAGCACTTCTTCCCCATTCCTGAAATCCCATCCACTAAACACTCCAAGGAACAGGCAGTTCAAGGATCTGGCAGTATCAAATTCTTACCAAACAGGCTAAAGAGTGAGTCAGCCCTTCAATCCATAATAGCTCATTCTCCTGGGGTCGGCACGACAGGGAAGGGCTGGCAGGTCTCCACTGCTGCTTAAAGGGCAAGCCCAGAGGGAGCAGAGGAAGCAGAGTGGCAAGGGTGGATGTGTCACTGTTTTTCCAGAGATTACAGAGGGAGTCCCCTCTGATGAACTCAGCCTGGTCACTCAGTGCCCTGGAACCCCTCAGGACACAGCTCAGAGCAGCCTCAAAAACCACTGAGCCCAAAACAGAGGGAAACTCCCAACACTGTGGGCGACCTTCAGATAACTAAAAGAAGGACATTGAGGGCTGGAGCGTGTCCAGAGAAGGGAATGGAGCACCAGGAGTGGCCTGAGGGAGCTGGGAAAGGGGCTCAGCCTGGAGAAAAAGAGGCTCAGGGGGAACATTCTGCCTCTGCACAACTCCTGACAGGAGGCAGCCAGGTGGGGGTCAGACTCTGCTTAGGAGAACAAGTGACAGGACGAGAGGAAATGGCCTCAAGTTGCCCCAGGGGAGATTTAGATTGACTATCAGTAATGAAACCAACCAATTTACTTGTACAGAAGAAAATTCCAACCTTCAGGCATGCAAATCCTTCAGGAAATCCTGCTAAAAAACAGTTTGTCTCCCTGCAACCCTTGTCCTGCTAGTCTATCCTTAAACCTTTTCGGCTACACGTTCTACTGTCCTTGAAAACCAGTGATGGGATGCATAAGGGTCACAGTAGCTGTGTTAAAATCCTGGAAAACTGCCCTGGAAGTAGTAACTGGAAGCAGGATGTCTCTCTGCCAGACAAGAACTTCTCATGCCTAGCCTGATGGCCAGAGATTCCTGAACTTTTTTTAGGAACACCAGGACAAAGTGAACTCCCGGCAAAGAGCTGCTCATTATTAGAACAGGTCATTCTCTAAGGCAAATTCACTTCCTGAGGAGCCTTCAAGTCACTTTCCAGCTGTTGGGTGAGACGATGTGGCTCCTGGGTTTCTGGTTCTTAGAAAGGAAGGCTGTAGCTGGAGAAAGGTGTAATCCTGAGAAAAACTGGGATTAGCACCATCCCACACCTCATTTCCCAGCAGCTCCCACACCTCTGGCGGAACACCCCCTGTAGTGCACAGGATATTTCATCATGTACCAGAGTTTTAATTAGGAATTCCAACCAGGAATCCCAACAATTGGTGCTACTGCACTTCCCTGAAGTGCAGCCTGAAGTCAATTTTTCCTTTGAAATGTTGTTGATACCAACAAGAAGTGACAGGTTACAGCACAGAGGGAGAGGAAGCCCTGATCAGCAGTGATCAAGTCCATCTGCAGGAAAGAAGGGATATTATTTCTGTGACTCCAAAGCTGGGGGTGGTGCTCTTGGAGCCAGAGTATCTTCTGACAGCCCCAGGAGCTGGATATGTGGTCAGGAGATAAGAAATGAGGAGCACTGCCAACAATAAGGAAAAAAAGGGATGTTTTGAATTCTGAAGCCCACAATTTTCCACTGAATGTGTACACTGAGCTGCTGCCACACACAGGGATAGACCTATTCCCTCATAAAACTCCTGATATCGTGGATGTTTGGAGATACCCTGCACACAGAAAGGCATCTGACTGCCTACCCAGTCACCTTCCCCTGGGAAATGTGTAATTGCTTTGGGAGGGAGAGAAACACCCAAGGCCCTGTGCCTGAACACACCCTTGCCAGTGCCATCATCTCTGTTCCTGGATATCCGTAGAGGTGTGTGAGCAATTCTGTCAAAAACACGGAGGCTTCTGTCACTGCTCCTTGCTCAGTGTCCTCTAAACTGCCAAGAGCAACAGCTGGAATAACCTCACATGTGTTTCAGAGCTGCCGTTGCCTGATGAAGCTTCTGGAAGGGCAGCAGAGCCTGGACTGAGACTCCACAGTGAGGAGGCCATTGTGCCCTGTACAACACTCTTGGAACAAGAGGGAAAGCACAGGGATAAATCCACAAAGCAGGATCACTCTAAGCCCAGCCCAGAGGTACAGAGCTCCCAGCCCAAAGAGCTGCAGGAGGAGCCTCAGGACATCTGGAGCTGCAGCCACCAGCTGGACTGCACAGGGCAGCTGGAACAGTGTGGCCAAGGCAGTGGAATAGAAAACTACTGGCAGTGGAATAAAACACCACTTGAGGAGTCCAGGAAATCCACTAAAAGAAGTCAATCCACTTCAGAAGAAGCCCTGGAAGAAGTTCTGGGGATTTCCTAAAGAGCTGCACTAGTACATGCCAGGAATAACTTTGTCCCATGGCAGAGGATGAGGCCCTTGTTTCCTACTCTGATGTGGAGCAGCAGAACCACAGAGGCTGCTGGGGCAAAGAATTCCCTGCTGGGAGTACAGGATTTAAGGATTTACCCTCCTGGAAATTTTAGGATTCCTACATGGTTCATCAGGTTTCCATTTGAAGCTGAGCAGCAGATCTAGAGGGAATAGGGTGGAAGGAGCTGTGGGAAGGAACAACCTTTCTCCTGACAGTGTGACATTCCTTCCCCTCAGCAGCAGAGGGATTTCCACAAGTCTTGCCTCCAAGAAAGTAGCAGCAGGGGCTGGAAAACCCTTTGTGATCCCATTCCAGCCGAGGCAAAGCAGACAGAGGCTGAGCCCAGCAAGGCTGTGGGGTCAGACAGATGGGCAACACCAAAACAAAGCACCTGCACACTTGCCAAGAGCTGCATTCCAGCAGCAGCACATCCCAACCTCAGCAGCCAAGCTCCCTCACTTCCAAGGGATGTGGGAGTCCATCACAGGCCACCAGCCAACTGTGCTATGTTGGACAAGGGGCACAGGGGCAGGAGAGCCCCTCCTGACTGCTCCAGCCCCTGGAGGAGCTGTGCCAGGGCCAGCCTGAGGGCTCTGGGCACTCACCTTCCCGCTGCTCTGGTGTCAGCTGCTCCTTGGGGAACTCCACATCAAAGGTGATTATTAGGGAGCCTTTGATGTTGTTGTTATCAAAGTTTGGAAGCCCTTCTCCCTTCTTCCACAGCTTGGCGCCGGGTTTTGTGGTTTTATCCCGCACAATGTGAACCTGGAGGGAAAAGGAAAGTTAGAACATTAGTGTGTTACAGGATCACTGAAGTTTGGAAAGACTTTCAAGATTACTGAGTCCAAGCCATGACTGATTCTGACCTTGTCAACCAGAACAGAGCACTGAGGGCCACATCCAGATGTTCCTTGAGCACATGCAGGGATGGGGACTCCAGTACCTCCCTGGGTAGTCCATGTTCTGTGTGTGCACCCCAATACTCCAACACTCTTTCCAACCCACTGGAAAGCTCCAACTGGCATTGATTCCTTGCCAAAACCAGTGATATCCCATGGGTCCAGGCTGTTTCACTGGACACATGCCAGAACTAACACCACCCTCTGCTGCTGGGACAGCACGGAAGTGAGGCACCCCTCATTGGCCTGGAATGCTCCAGCAGAGGGAATACTGTAGATAACCAGATCCTAAGCAAGCCAACCCTCAGCACAGAGCTGCAGGTGAAATTTGGGATGCACACAACACCCTGGGCCTCACCTTGTGCCCATCCAAGTGGGCAATATCCATCTCAAAGCCTGTCAGTGCCTCGACCAGCGAGATTGTCACGTTTGTGTACAAGTCATCTCCTCTCCTTTCAAACACTGGGTGCCTGTGGAAATAAGAGCCATTGAACTTTACTCCTTCCCCAGAGGGGAAACAGGTCCTCGAGCTTCTTTCCTTCCATTTGGGAGGTTGGAGAAATCATAAATAGGAGGGGAAGTGAGGAATGAATCAAATTTAGCTTCATTTTCCTGTATAAGATATGCACTGATAAATGCCTTTTCTATTTCTAGGGCACTGAGTGGTGAGGTGTGGCAAGAAGTCCTGACTCACACAGCAATTTTCTTAGTAGTGCATTTCCTTACAACAGCAACATTGTGTGCTAGGGAAAAGGAGATATTTGTTCTGAATCACACAAGGTGAATCCAAGCCAAAAACAATAAGATACTTTGATAATTCTACTTTTAACAGCATCAAGTCCAGCTCCTCCAGCACCATGAGGGCTGAGCATCCTGCACAGCCCTGAGTGCCAGACCTGCAGCTGCCCTGCTGAAGGACAAGCTCCATCTGGCCAAGCAAGAGCCCACCTAGGCCAGAGACTTACTTGAGAACTTTTATTCGGAAGCGCAAATCTCCTGGCTCCCCATCCACGTGGGGCTCACCTGTGGGGAGAAAGAAAAGTTTGGTTTAAAGGAAATAGTTAGGAATGAGTGGAGAGACAAGCAGGATATTACAGTTAAAGGAAAAAAAAAACCCAACTAAATGATCTTTAGATGATCAAAATTCTGCTTAAACATCTCCTAAAGAGCTTAGGGCTTTATGGGTGTTGCCTCAGCAAGGTCACAGCTCTGCTTTTCTGGAAGATCTGTCTCATGTTAATGATGTCCTTTAGCCACAGAAGGGCACAGGGGATCCCTTCAAAGCCAAAAGCTTGGAACAGATGCTCCTGCTCAGGTGTTGTGCATGTCCCCACTCCCAGCTAAGGGAGTGGAACTGTTAGGAACATGCTCCTGGATTTCAGCACATGCAGAGAACACTTCCAACCACATGGAAACCATGTGCCAGAGGAGCATGGAGGAGAAGCAGCTCAGAGCTGAGCACACACTCACCTTCCCCAATGAAGGGATACTCCATGCCATCCCTCACCCCTGGCTCTATCTCCACTTCCAGTGTCCTCTCTTCATTCACCAGCCTGAAAACGGGAAGAGCAACTCAGCACTCAGTTTGCAACTTTATTTATTTATTTCAGCTTCATCTCAACTTTTTATTTGTGTCCCTGGGGTAAGGAGAGCACCCCCACAAGCTCACACATACTGTCCTTGCTCACATCTAAACCTAGAGAGTCAGAGCTGCCTTTTTGGTGAGCTGAGACTCAGGGAGCAGAGAAGGTGAAGTTGAAAGCTCCCAAATACACAGTCAGCACCAGGGGGTGTGCTGGCATTCCACTTCAGCATGGCATTCCACATCCAGCTGTTCCCAGCTGTGTGCTCCCCGTTCAGATCTAGCTGTGGAACTTTGTGCAAGGCATAAAAAGCTGGAAGGGGAAATTGGGGAGCTCTGCATCCAACAGATGTAAGAATCAAGAGTGGCTCCCTGGAAATAAGAACTCGGTGTTAAACCTTTCCGGAGTGCCCAGCTCTCCCTGGGAACGCAGGCGCGCTCCCCCATCTAGCGGTGGGTTTTGGAATAAACATCCCCACATAAAATCACGGAATTTAGGATTCTGTGGAGCAGGAAAGAGCACCAAACTCACTTGACGTTGGGACACTCATCACAAACAACTTCCTGAGTCATCTGGAAGCGCCCAGGGCCCAGCTGGGTGGTTCTCATCTCCTGCCTGCAGTTGCATTTCCGTTTGCCAGGTGCCTGTCTTGCCACTGGCTTGTTCCTGACAACCTGCAGGGAAGAGGGAGAGGCTGATGTCAGTGTTCCTGGGTCTCCACAAGAGTCTGGATTTCTCTGAACAGAGAATTTGGGGTGGAAGGGACCTTAAAGATCACCTAATTCCAGCCTTGTGCCACGGGCAGGGACATGTTGTGTGTGTGGTGCTGCCACAATAGCTCCAAATGTGGCCTTGGCAAAACAATGACAAGTTTTCACCTTGTGATCACAGGTTAAACAGCAAAAAAACTCCCTGTGACATCACTATTGCCATTCTCTTTCCACACTTTTCCACATAGGAAAGGTAACTCTAGGAGGGGACACTCTACACTTTGGTTATGATACTTCCTTGCCCCACACAATGGAGAAATTATCTGGACACAACACAAAATCAACCAAAGGAAAGCCAGCCAACAGACAGGAGGGACTGTCAGCACCAGAGATGGAGCTTGCTTGAAAGAAAATAATAATTTTCCACATACTCTTCTCAGTTATATAATCTAGAAACTTGCAGTGGCACATTTGGCAGTAAAAAGAGACTGAAAAATCCTCAATGTGGTTTTACAAGAATTGCAAAGTGAATTTGAAGCTTATCAACAGCCCCTGAAATATTCCTAAATTCTACAGAGGGACAATTTGCACCTCTTTCAAGTGGGCTGCTGCACTAATCAAGGTGAGCTGGTGACTGAAAGCCAACAAATCAGTATTATCACATTTATGGAGACACTGCCAGATGCAAAAGATGAATAAATGTGTGGGTTTTTCAATAAACAGCACCACAACATCCTCCACTGCCAGCACAGAAATGCAGCATCTATTTCAGCTCTAATTTTTGGGAGAAGATATTCTGTACTCTGGTCAGGCACCTCAAACCTGGGAACAGAAGAAACACTGAGAGAAATAAACTTACTTCTACAAAGTTTCCTGAATACACCTCCTCCAGTGTGACCTCCAGGTCCACGATGATGTCACTTCCCCGGGGAATATTCCTGTCCTGCTGCCGAGGGCTCCCTCCAAACATGAATCCAAAGTCCCCAAAGAAACTGGAGTTAAGCACACTGGTTAGCTCAGGAAGGAATTCTAGGCAAATGCTTCTACTCCACTAAAAAGCATCCTCCTGGCAGTCCTAAAGCTCCAGAGTGAACCCAGAAACCTCTTTTTGTTAAGACAACTAAAGTCTTCAAACGCAGCAGCCATTTTGGAAGAGTTTTCTGTACTAAAGAAAATAAAATTTGGAGCAGAGCACTCAAATTCTGACCTCTCCACATTGCACTGCTGCTCAGCTGCCATCACTAAAAGGTGTAAACTCTGAGTAGCACTGCAAGGTACTGCTAGCAGGTTGGTTTTCAGTAGTTTAAAGACAAGAGGGATGAGGAAAACTCCCTAGGAATTCTGCATAATGTCCCTCAAAACAGAGCAGAGCAGAGCAGCAGTGCAAGTCCTCATCCAGTATTACAAGAACTGAGCAACTTCTGGAATAATTTTAGGAAATTTACCCAAAGAGACAGAAAATCAGGTTCTGTCCAAGCAATGTGTCAGTGCCTTTGGTTTTTAATGCTCCAAATTCTACAGGGGCTGTGCACGTAACCACAGCATTGCTTTGCAGAAGGCAACGTGTCCCCAAAGTGATGTGTGACAACGGGTTAAACCCCAATCACACACAGATAACCTGAGAAAGTTTCCACATGTTTGAAGCAGGTGCTGCACCTGAAAAATCACCCACAGTGCCCAGAGGTGCCCATGTGGGAAGTCTCTACTGGATCCTGCTTGCAGCAAGGAGTGGGGCACACCAAAACTGGAAATTGCATGTAGTGTATCTCTTCAAATTCTCAACTTGCACATCAGCAACCTTGGGCCAGGTAAAACTCCCACCAAAAGGGTGCTTGAGCATCACAGAATCAGAGCAGCAGCTGCAAAGGGGTGAAAACAGCCCCAAAGGGTTAAAACTCCTTACTGGGAGAAGATGTCTCCATGGGAGCTCTGGTGGCCATCCTTCAGGCCCTCCTCTCCATAGGCATCGTACTGCTTCCTCTTCTCCTCGTCTGACAGCACCTGGAAAAGGCAGGGATGGAGCAAAGGCTCACCTGGAGCTCAGGGGAGGTGTTGGACAAGGCTCTGAGGGCCCCCAGCACTTTTCACTGGGGACTCTACAGGAGCCCTGCTTGCTGTGCTGTCTGCAAAAGTTAACCCCATAAAAAACACATTTCATTCACTAGAAAAGCAGAAGCAGCCTGGAAAACATAAATATTGAGTTTATCTTAAATATTAAAAAAAGAATCACAGGGAATAACTCAAATTCTACAAAGCAGGACATGCTGAGACAAATAATCACATCCCACCACGCCTGTGTCTCAGCCATGACTTTTAAGCATTGATTTTATTTCCTAAGTTTTGATCTTTGCTCTTTCCTGCCTCAGAGATCCACAAGTCTCTGGTCACATTTAGTCTTCCTTGCCCTTCCTCCCTCATTGATCAGATTTAGAAAAGCCAGAGTTGACAGGTTGGCTTTCAGAAGGCTGCAGAGGAGTGGGAACAGATGGAGAAGCAACTCAACAGGTGGAGAAGCAACTGAAAGAGGAAAAGCAGCTGAATTTGGGGTGTTTGGAGAAGCTGTGGCTGCCCCATCCCTGGAAATGTCCAAGGCCAGGTGGGATGTGGCTGGGAGCAACCTGGGATAGTGGGAGGTGTCCCTGCCCATGGCAGGGAGTGGAACTGGATGAGCTTTAAGGTCCCCCCCAACTCAAACCATGCTGAGATTCTGTGGAATCATAACCACTGATAAATGTTAGCAACAGGGGAAAATTAGCAGTGACTTCAGCAATTCCACCCAGCAGGTAAGGGTTCAGTTCTCCCTTTGCACTTGAGACAACCATGGAAACTCCTCCCAAACCCATCCTGAGACTCATGGCTCTTTGCAAAAGAGCCTCACTCCCTCTCCTGGGATCAGTCTCTTTCCTGGTTCCAACAGCTGAATTCAGAGCACACAGCTCTGGGCTGGAATCACTGAGCCTGTGAAAATGAACACACTGGGCAGGTTCATTAACCTATTTTCCCCTCAATTTTTTGGGAAAGCTTTGCCATAATCAGCTACCCAGCCCCTGAGCAGCAGTGCTATTAACAGAGGCTTTATGGTGAGGAAAATTCTGCTTTATAAGGGACACCCAATTCTGCTTCCATTCTGCCCAAAAATCAACTCACAGTGTCCCACAGCTAACTCAGCAGAAGGGTTTCCAAGCTGTCCTGGCTAAACACAGATAAAAACCTGGCAGGGAGGGCATCAAAAGCTTCCTCCAAACCTCACACACATGAATACTGGATTTCTGATTTGATTTTACAACCATTTTTTCACTCAGCTCTTAAACAGAAAGAATAATCTCAGCTGCTGGCAAACACTTAAACCAGCTGGAACTCGAGGAAGAGGCAGAGGAATCCTTTGCCAGCAGGAAGTGCCAACAAGATCCCAGCTCACAGAAGCAGCACCAAGCTCACAGCTCCATCAATCCTGAAGTGCTCACAGTTCCATCCTGAGGTGCTGCAAATGACAGAGAATTACTTTTTCCCACAAAAAAATGTCTTTATATTCATTTTCCCTGTGATAATAAAGCCTGTTTGTTTAAGTCAGAACCAAAAAGGGGTCCCAGCTTTTAGAGAAAACAAAAGTGAACAGTTTTCTTTCTCAACACAAAGAAACAAATGCCAGCTGTTCTCTCACTTCCTCTTTTGGGGAATATCTGCATAGCTGAGGAGCACCAGGGATGGAAGCAGGAGCCAGGCTGCAAACCCTTTTTCCTGCAGCTGGGTTTTTCCCAAAGGACCCCAAGCTCCCACCCAAAGAGCAATTCACTGCTAGGAATTTCTGCTAATGGAATTTTTCAGCATCATCTTCCTCTCTGCTGCACAGGGGGGAGCAGGAGCAGATGGAGTGACAAAAAGGACAGAAAACATGGAGGAAACAGCCTCTATTCCATTCACTATGCATGTACAGCCAAGGAAAGCAGGCTTTCACTTCACACCTTTGGGCAATACAATGATCTGGATTTGATTTATTTAATGCACTGGGCTATTAGTGTGGGGGATCATTTGCATGCCACAACATCATCATGGAGTAACAGGAATCCTGCTGTGTCCCACAATTACTTTTCTCACTTAATATCCTCTACACCCAAGGCCAGCCCCTTTCACTTCCCATCAGCTCAGACTAATCTCAGCCAGGCCCTACACACACTTGGAGCTGCTGCACCTCCCTTTAGGAACTGGGAATAAATTCCAAAGAACTTTAATCTGGTTGCCTTGGCTTCCTCCTGGCTGAGAGAGGTGAGAGCTGTTGGATTGTCCTCTGGCAGGAGCAGCTCTCCAAGCAACCTGGTAGGCTCTGGATCTCTGTTTATTATTTGGGAGAGTATCTGGAACTGGATGTATTAACAGGGGCTGGATGGAATTTGGTGTAGTAATAGGGGGAAGATGGAAAGCAACCTGCCCTTCCTTGCAAGGAGTTTATCAGTGTTTAGCCAGGACAGCTTGGAAATCCTTCTGCTGAATTGGCTGTGGGACACAGTGAGTTGATTTGGTTGTTCTGGGTGAAATGGAACCAGAATTGGGTGTCCCTTTTAAAGCCACTTGGTATGGATCTCTGTTTTTCATTTGGGAGGGTATCTGGAATTTGTTGTATTAACAGAGGCAGGATGGAATTTGGTGTAGTAATAGGAGGAGGATGGAAATTGATGAGGAGGAGAAGGAATAAAGGAAATTTGATGTGGAAGGTGTCCATGGCCATGGTGAAGGGATGAAATGAGATCATCTTTAAGTTCCTTCGAACCTAAACCATCCTGGGATTCCGTAACAATAAGACATGTGGGATAGAATTCAATATATTAACAGGGGGAAGATGGAATTTCACATGGTACAGGGGAAGGACGGATTCCAGCTGCACCTTGGGGAAAAGCCTTTAATTCCCTACAAACCTTCTTTTCCATCCCCTGAACGCTCCAGGATGAATCCTACGAGCCACATCCACCCATCCCAGCCCGGGGAGGCCATTCGCGGCTCCCTTAGGGACACTCCCAGCTCCCGGCCTCACCTCGTAGGCAGCGCCCAGGTCCTGGAACTTCTCCTGGGCGCGGGGGTCGTCGGGGTTCCTGTCGGGATGGAGCTGCAGCGCCAGTTTGCGATAGGCCTTCTTGATGTCCTTGATGGAGGCGCCGCGGGACACCCCCAGGATCTTGTAGAAGTCTCTCCTGATGTGGGGGGAGAGAGAAGGTGAGGGAAGGGGAGCGGAGACAGCGTGAAGGAGAACGGGGATGGGAGAGGCGGGAAGCGAGAGGGGGAACAGGGGAGCGATGAGGGGAAGAGAGAGAGGTCCCGTCAGCGCCGCGCCCGCCGACCCTCAGCAGGGGGAAGGCCGGTGCTGAGGCGGAACCTGCGGGCCGTGGGCGCGGCCCGGCGCACTCACCCCGCGGCGGCCTCCCCGCAGAGGCACAGCAGGAGCAGGCAGAGGCGGCCGATCCAGGCGGGGGCCATGGCGGGCCCGGCCCTGCCGGCTGAGGGGGAGCGGCGGGAGCGGCGCGTCCCGGCGGCTCCGCAGCGCCTCGGCCCCAGCCAATGGCAGCGCCGGGTGTTCCACGCTAGCCAATCCGAGCGCGCCGCCGCGCGACGCCGGCCAATGGGCTGCTCACACTTCACCGCCGCCGGCCAATCGCCTGCCGGAGCGTCGCCGCGGAGCGCGCCGGCCACGCCTCGCCGCCCCTCCGGGGTGACTTCCTTCCGAACAGCCAATCAGTGAGCGCACCGCTTTTTCCCGCCCTCGCGCTCGCAGTCTCAGCCAATGGGCGGCGGCTCCCGGCGGGCGGGAACGGCCGTCTCTATGGTGCCCGCGGCGGAACTCGGAAGTGGCGGCGGCGATGGCGGCGGGGCCGGTGCGGCTGTGGGTGCGCACGGAGCCGTTCCTGGTGGGAGCGCTCCCGGCCCCGCCGCCCGCCCGCCTCGCCCCGCACTACCTGCGCAAGGCGGCCGCCTACGCCCGCGCTCGGGCGGACCAGGGCTGCTTCCCGCGGCTGAGCTGGCCCAGCTGGCGGCACCTTGCCTGCGGGAAGCTGCTGCTGAGCCCCGACATCGCCTGGCTCTACTTCGAGCTCTACCGCGGCCTCCGCGGGCCCTCCCCACCGCTCCGCCTGCGCTGGGCCGAGGCTGAGGCGGCCTGCAGCAGCGCCGAGGAGCTGGAGTGGGAGCGGAGCAAGGCAAGAGCCCGAGCCCGGCCTGGGGCAGGGGGAGCCCCGACCCCGCCGAAAGGGGAGCCCGGCCCAGGCTGACACTTCTCTGTCTCTCCGCAGCTCTCCGTGGACACGCTGCAGTTCCTGCTGTTCCTGTACGTGCAGCAGTTCCACAACGTGTCCCTGCGGCGCTCTCTGCTCGGGGACGAGTGGCCCAGCCCCAGGACCAAGTCTCCCTGCCTGTCAGAGAAATCGGGCACCGGGAATAAGGTACTCGTGCCTCCGGGATTGTCCGTGTGCAGGAGGAGCCTCTTCACTCTGAGGGGGCTTGGGAAAGGGGCTGGTTTGTTCCCCGGAGGGTTTCATCTGTGAGCAGAGCTCCAGCTGCAGAGCTCCTGTTCCATAGTAAACAAAGTGAAGTTGTTGTGATCTCTACAGTTCATAAAAAGCTTCTTTAAATTTTTCCATGAGACTTTCCTGGAGTCCAAACCCAACTGAATATTTCCTGAGAGTCTTAGCAAATCTCCTTTTGAGAAGCAACAGCCTTTTTTGTTTTGTTAGTCAAGCAGGGTGCTCTTCTCATGCTCATAGCACCTTTCCCGTGATCCACTGTGGACTTTTGGATTCCAGGGTGTCAAATTCTGTTTCTGAGAGGGGAGTTGGTTGTTCAGCTGTAGATCAACCACATGGAAATGGTGTTTCCTTTTAGAATACTGCCAGGTATTTAGGAAGGAGTGGGTTGGATGTGCCCTGTGGGCAGTTCTGTGTGGGGGAATGCATTACAATTTGCAACCCTGTGTAAGGCCATGCCAGCCTCTGGAATTCTGGCACAGATGTGCTGCTGTGAGTGGGATGAGCTGGTGAAATGTAGCTTGGGGCAAGTTGGAGTGATTAAAAATAGGAGCTGGATAACTTTATCCTGAAATGTTGAACAAAAGTGGTGAGGACAAGGTGTAATCACAGCCCTGTGTTCCTGCAGCAAAACTCAGTTTTATGAAGCTCTGCCTGAATTGCAGTTTCCTGCTTTTATTGGGCTAGGGCCTTTTAAAATTTGAAATAAGGACTCTTTCAAAGGGTTTGGTTTATTGGAGAAATGACCCTCTGCTTTTTATCCTGGCACTCAATCCTGGCTGCAGGGATTTTCCATTGAAGCAGCTCCAGGACCTTGAGTGTCAATTATTGATTTGTGTCCTCCCTTTGAATGCCAGCAGCAGTGGCCTGGGTTTGTGTGGGGCTGTAGAAGAGCCTGGTGCTACTCTCTAGAATGAAATACTTGGTACTTGAGTTGGAATGAAATGCTTTATTTTGAGTTTTTGGGAGGAGATGTCTTTCCAGCTTTGTGAGAGCAGAGCAGCAGGAATGAGCACCGTGTCTGACTGGCTTTCCTTCTTCTAGAAGGATTCTAAGCAAGGATTTGTATCCATGATGTCCTTGCAGCTTCTTGGAGAACTCACCCCCTCCTGTGTTTTCCTGCCCCTCCAGAACTGGAATGAATACTTGGTACTTGAGTTGGAATGAAATGCTTTATTTTGAGTTTTGGGGAGGAGGTGTCTTTCCAGCTTTGTGAGAGCAGAGCAGCAGGAATGAGCACTGTGCCTGACTGGCTTCCCTTGTTTTAGAAGGATTCTGAGCAAGGATTTGTATATATGATGTCCATGGAGCTTCTCAGCTTGGAGAGCTCCCTCCCTCATGTGTTTTCCTGCCCCTCCAGAAATGGAATGAATGCTTGGTACTTGAGTTGGAATGAAATGCTTTATTTTGAGTTTTTGGGAGGAGGTGTCTTTCCAGCTTTGTGAGAGCAGAGCAAGAGGAATGAGCACTGTGCCTGACTGGCTTTCCTTCTTCTAAAAGGATTCTGAGCAAGGATTTATATCCATGATGTCCATGGAGCTTCTCAGCTTGGAGAACTCACCCCCTCCTGTGTTTTCCTGCCCCTCCAGAACTGGAATGAATACTTGGTACTCGAGTTGGAATGAAATGCTTTATTTTGAGTTTTTGGGAGGAGGTGTCTTTCCAGCTTTGTGAGAGCAGAGCAAGAGGAATGAGCACTGTGCCTGACTGGCTTCCCTTGTTTTAGAAGGATTCTGAGCAAGGATTTGTAGATATGATGTCCATGGAGCTTCTCAGCTTGGAGAACTCACTCCCTCATGTGTTTTTCTGCCTCTCCAGAACTGGGACGACCAGGAGCACCTTGCCTTTGTTCAGAGCCACCTCTTGGATATCTTGGAGCTGCTGCTGGTGCCAGAGCAGCTCTCAGCCTCCTCCCATTCCAGCTGCAGCAGCCTGGTGTCCTTGGAAGCCGTGTGTGCCCTCAGCTTCCTGCTGGAGGGCACCGTCAGCAATTCGGGCACCGTCCGTCCCCTGCACAAGCTGGCGCTCAGGCAGCCCTGCCATGGCCTCAATGGGTACTCCAAAGGTTCCAGAACCTTCTCCCTGCCCAAGCTGGAGAGCTGGCTGCGCTCCTCCCTCACTGCCAATCCCCTGGGAATAACTGTCTGCGTCAGCGCTGGCAAGAATCTCGTACGGGCACAGCAAGGTGGGCAAAACTGCTGGGGAGGTGTTGTTAGATAGACAGAAATATGGGGGGAAATGGGGGTGTCGGGGGACATTGGGATGTGGGGGGACACTGGGATGTGGGGGGGAATGGAAATGTGGGAGCAAAATAGAAATATACAGAAATATATATTTCTATATACAGAAATACGGTAAGTACGAGTGTGGAAAAACAAAAGCAGAAGTGCACAGAAATGTAGAAATAAATATATAAAAATAAATGTAGTAAATATATAAATATAATAAATATGATAAAGATATAAATATAATAAAAATATAGAAATAAATAGAATTACAAAAGTGTGTGGGGAGATTGGGATGTGGGAGGGTATTGGGATGTGGGACAGAATGGAAATATGGGAGCAAAATAGAAATATATAGAAATATACAGAAATTCAGTAAGTATGAGTATAGAAAAACAAAAGCAGAAGTACACAGAAATGTAGAAATAAATATATAAAAATAAATATAATAAATATACAAATATAATATAATACATATGATAAAGATATAAATATAATAAAATATATAGAAATAAATACAATTATTTATTATAAAACAAAAAAGTGTGTGGGGACATTGGGATGTGGAGGGGAATGGAAAAATGTGAGCAAAATAGAAATTCTATATAGAAATATAATAAAATAAATATATAGAGAAATAAATAGAATTACAAAAGTGTAGAGAAATCGAAAAATAGAGAAAATTAGAAATACAGAAATCAATTTAGAAATACAGAAAAATAAATCTAGATAAATAGTATAAATAAAATTTAAAGGAAAAAAAAAAACCTGAAATGAGGACTCAGCTCTTGTTGCTGAGCAGGGATGTGGCAGTGGGGTGTGATCTGGTCTAGGTTTCCTTGTCTCCAATCCAGCCCCTCTCCTTCAGGGATGTGGCAGTGGAGCCAAGACACTTTCCCCCTTAGAATAAGGAATTTAACTCAATGTTTTGTTTCCCTGACTGCAGGGTCCCAGGAGGGGCAGGGAGGATAGAGAAGGGCTTAAGGATTGTGTCCTAGAGGGAGCATTTCCCTTTTTGAAATACACAATTCCTGCTTAAAACTCACCCTCAGGATCTTCCTGCTGAGCTGAATCTTGTGTTCAGCAACAGGCTTGTGGAACTGGAGATTCTTGAGCTTGTGGGAGGCTTTGACTGCTCCTAGGTAATCTTGAAATGGTTTTGGTCCTTCAGTGTCTCTCAGTTTCTGAAATTTCTGGTGCCTCGTGCTGCTGACCTGCCCAGGAGGCATCAGGGATGCTGTGACTGCTGTGGGATATATCATCCTTGAACTTTGGGGCTGATTATTTTCCTGAGGGATTGCTGCACCCAGAACTTCTGTGGGCTTTGTTTTGCAGGGGGAGGATCAACCAGGAAAGCCAAGATTGCCTGCAGTGCCCGGGTGGTGCCAGAGGTGTCCCCCCTGGTGATGATGAGCCACGTGTACAAGCAGACCGTGGCCAAGAGCTCGGACACCCTGGTGGGGGCTCACGTCAGCATCTGTCGCTGCCACGATTCCTTCATTTACCTCCTGTCCCCTCTGAGGTGAGTTTGGCTTCTCCTGGACACAGCTGGGCTCCTGGCTAACCAGGAGGCCAGTGGGATACTGGGGGATGTTAGGAAGAGCATTCCTAGTTGGTCAAGGAGTGATGCTGTTCATCTGCTCAGCCCTGTGAGGCACAGCTGGGATGTCGGGTTCAGGTCTGGGTTCCTCAGGAGGGGCAAGGAGCTCCTGAGAGGGTCCAGTGGATGATACAGAGATGATGAAGGGACTGGAGAGTCTCCCTGACAAGGAAAGGCTGAGGGAGCTGGGCCTGGTTAGTCTGGAGAAGATCAGACTGAGGTGGGGTCACGTCAATCCATACAGAGATCTCCAGGTGGTGCCAGGCTTTGCTCAGCGCTGACAGTGACAGGATAAGGAGCAATGGCCATAAACTAAAACACAACAGAACTTCCTTCTATTGCAGCTGCCCAGGGAAGAGGTGGAACCTCCCTCTTTGGAGACATTCTAAACCCACCTGGACACGTTCCTGTGTCACCTGCTGCAGGTGACCCTGTGGTGGTGTTCACAGGGGTCCCAGGATGAGGGAAGAGATGAGAATCTTGATTCCATGTTTCAGAAGGCTGATTTATTATTTTATGATATTTATTATATTAAAAGAAAATTATATATTAAAACTACACTAAAAGAATAGAGAGAAAAGGATTTCATTAGAAGGCCAGCAAAGGAAAGAAAAATGATAATAAAATCTTGTGACTGATCAGAGAGTCCGAGGCAGCTGGACTGTGGTCATTAATTAAAAACAACCACATGGACCAATCAAAGATCAACCTGTTGCATTCCATAGCAGCAGATAATTATTGTTTTTCTTTTCCTCTGAGGCTTCTCAGCTTCTCAGGAGAAAAAAATCCTGTGTCACAGACATGTTTTATGAAAAATCCTTTCCTTAGGATTTTTTCTCCTGAGAAGCTGAGAGGCCTCAGGAACAAAATGTAAACAATGGTTATCTGCTGCTGTGGAATGCAACAGGTGCATCTGTGATTGGTCTCATGTGGTTGTTTCTAATTAATGGCCAGTCACAGTCCAGCTGTCTCAGACTGTCTCATCAGTGATAAGATTTTGTTATCATTCCATTCTTTTGCTTTCCTTGCTAGCCTTCTGATGAAATTCTTTCTTCTTTTAGTATAGTTTTAATAATTTATTATTTTATTTTATATATATTAGATTTTTGAAACATGGAGTCAGATCCTCATCTCTTCCCTCATCCTGGGACCCCTGTGAGCACCACCACAATCCTGGCAAAAGGATTTTTCATAAATATATCTGTGACAGTGACCCTGCCTTGGTTTGGATGGAGGTTCCTTCCACCCCTGATGGTTCTGTACTTCCTTGGCAGGTCTGTGACCATCGAGAAGTGCCGGAACAGCACCTTTGTCCTGGGCCCTGTGGAGGTATCAGTGCACGTCCAGGGCTGTGACAACGTCAAGGTCATCGCGGTTTGCTATCGCTTGTCCCTTTCGTCCACCAAGGGCTGCACTTTCCACACCCTCACGCCCACGCAGCCCCTCATCCTCTCTGGGAACCAGGACGTCAGCTTTGCCCCTTTCCACACCCATTATCCCATGCTGGAAGACCACATGGCTCAGGTGGGCTTGGCCACTCTGCCAAACTACTGGGACAGCCCCATGCTGGTGTGCAGGGACAGCGGTGACACCAGCGTCTTCCGGCTTCTGCCCCCCTCGGACTTCTACACCTTTGTGATTCCCTTTGAGATGGAGGGAGACACCACAGAGACCCCAGGGGGGCTTCCCCAGGAGTACCAGGAGGTGCTGAAGAAGCGGGAGCAGAAGGTGCAGGTGTGGCAGCGCATGGTGAAGGAGGCAGGGCTGAGCAGGTGAGTGTTCCCCTCAGCCACGTGGACAGAGGGTTGTTTGATGGGGATTTCCACAGAAATCCTTGAAGGGTGGCTTGGGTTGTGTGAGCCATGCCTTGCAGGCCAGTCCTAGAGCATTAGTAATTAGCAATCCTGGGATTCTGCTTGGTGATGGGGGAAGGCAAATGCTCACAGGCATAGCTCAGGGAGAATCCCAAAATGCCTTGGGTTGGAAGGGACCTTAAAGCTGATCCTGTTCCACCCCCTGCTGTGGAACACCCTCCACTATCCCAGGTTGCTCCAAGCCCTGTCCAACCTGGCCTTCAACAGTTCAGGGATGGAGCAGCCACAGCTTCTCTGGGCACCCTGTGCCAGGGCCTCACCACCCTCGCAGGGAAGAATTTATTCCCAATACCCCGTCTAGCCCTGCCTTCTGGCAGTGGGAAGCCATTCCCTGTGTCCTGTCACTCCAGTCCCTTGTCCAAAGTCCCTCTCCAGCTCTCCTGGAGCCCCTTTAGGCACTGGAAGGTGCTGTGATGTCTCCCTGGAGCCTTCTTCTCTCCAGGTGAACACCCCCAGCTCTCCCAGCCTGGCTCCAGCCCCTGGAGCACCTCCATGGCCTCCTCTGGATTCCAGCAGCTGCACATCCTTGTTGTGCTGGGTATCCCAGAGCTGAAGGCAGCTCTGCAGGTGGGGCCTCACCAAATGGAGTGAAGGGGGACAATCCCCTCCCTCACCCATGCTGCTCCTGAGGAGGTGCTTTCTCATGGCTGCATTTTTCCAACCTGTGAGGCTCCAGGAAAAGCATTCCCAGATGCTGCTGAGGTGAGGGATCCACCCTGGCAGTGGATTGGGCCAGGGCTGGGTGTGCACCCTGAGCTGCCTGGGGTCCCTCTTAGCCCAGCCTTCGCCTTGGATTGAAGCTGTAAATGGCTGTCCCAGCCCTTGTTGAGGGAATGTGCTCGTGGATCACTGTAGCAGATCACCTTTGGGCAGTAACTTTGAAATTCCTCTGCCCAGCTTCCTTGGCAAGCACAAAATGGGGATAAAACCCCATTTCAAATATCTGTTGTTCTTCCCAGGCTTCTGCTGCTTCCCTGCACAGTTTTGGGAAGGAGTTTGGCCTGTCAGAACCTTCCTGTGAAAGAAATATGAGGAAATAGGGATTGATGTTCTTAGATTTGCCATCATCTGCTGCAGTCACAGGAAGCAAGAGCTTGCTGCTTATTCCATAAAAGGGGGGAAACTCTGGCAAGTTTAGAAGCTTGTTGAAAAGAAAGTGGGCAGCTGACAGTGGAAAATGTCTGTTGTCTCCTGCAGGCAGGGAAACAAGAAGGGAGACAAGTAGGAGGCTTAGAGCAAACAGGATATCAGGCTTGTAGAAAGAAAAAAGCTGCTGTGCTCGAGCGGGGAGGTGAAAGAGAGTGTTAGAAATAAGAAGACATCTTTCAAGAAGTTGAAGTTGTCTGATTGAGGAAAGTGGGGCAAAAAAAGAATGTAAATCCTGCCAGGCTGAAAGTAAAACCCCCGTAAGACAGGACCAAGAAGACAGCTTGAGGAACAACTTGCAAAAGCATAAAATCCTGTTTATTCATTTTCCTGAGCGTATCAGACAGAAAGTCTTTCAGGGTCAGCAGCAGATCAAGGTAGAGAAAAAGCTCTTGGAGAAGATAAATCCACAAGGGAAGAAAGCAGTGGCTGCCTTTGTGTTCACTGGGGAGGAATTTGGGTTAGTTTGTGTTCCAAAACCCTGCTTTGTGGGGAATGGCTCAAATGGAAGAGAACACACACACAGCAGCCTTAACTTGGGAAAAGGGTGTGGATACATGGAGCCTGTCTGAGGGTGAGTGGGACAAAACTGAATAGAATGGCCTGAATTGGAAGGGACCTTAAAAAGGGAAGGGAAGGGACCAAGCAGATTCCCCTCCTGCCATGGGCAGGGACACCTCCCACTGTCCCAGGTTGCTCCAAGCCCCGTCCAGCCTGACCTTGGACACTGCCAGGGATGCAGGGGCAGCCCCAGCTGCTCTGGGCACCCTGTGCCAGGGCCTGCCCACCCTCACAGTGAGGAATTCCTTCCCAGTATCCCATCTGACCCTGCTCTCTGGCAGTGGGAAGCCATTCCCCTTGTGCTGTCACTTCAGGCTCTTGCAGAGTCTCTCTCCTTGTTTCTTGTAGCTCCTTCAGGCACTGGAAGGCCACAGTGATTTCACCCCGAAGTTTCTCTTCTCCAGGCTAAACAATTCCAAATCTCCCAGCTTTTCCTTAGAGGAGGGATGCTCCATCCCTCTGATAACCTTTGTGGTCTCCTCTGGAGCTGGTTTCCTGCTTTTCCCAGTACAGAATGGGGTCAGCACATCAAATTAGGAATGAGTTCAAAGCAAACCCACATAAAATCTCCACAATATTGAAAAGTGTTCATTTTCATTGCTGTTCAGAAATGAATTGTGTCAACTGCTTGAAAAAGTCCATCAAGAGCTACTCAACAGCCATGCCACCTTTGGCTTGAGAAATTGCAGTGAGCTGATCCCAGAGGGCTGGGATGCTGTTCTGGAGATGCTTTTGGGCATCTGACCAGTGCCAGTTAGCCTGAGCTGAGTGGCCCACCCTGTTAGGCTTGCCAAAAACACCTCAAACAGAAAATGATGTGAGATTTGTTTATAGGTGCATTTTTTTTTTCCTGATCTCCTTCCTCTCTGGTGCTGTCAGAACAGAATTTGGTGTCCTTAGTGCTTAACCACTGGTTGTTAATTTTAGTCTTCCTTTTCAGACAGTTTTTCAGCTGTGCCCTGAGGGGAAAGTGGAGGCAGCCCTGGAGCAGGGTGGTTGTGGTGGTGGGATGGAGAATTTTGTATGACTTCTCCAATTCCACCAGCTTCTGTCTTTGGGGTTCATTATCATCACATTGACTTGGTAAAAACCTTTCCTGGATGTCTCTGCAAGGTTCAGGAACCAAGCCTGGCTCTTCCTGATCCATCTGGAGGCTTGTTTGGATAATGAAGGCATGGTAGAAGTATAATACTGTGAATAAACGTGAATTTTTCCATATTTCCCTGCTGCTGTGTCTGTTTCAGGGATCAGAGGAAACAGCTCCAGGCTGTGGTAGAAGACAAATTCTATGAGTGGCTGGTTCAGACGGGGAACAGGCAGCAGCTGGACAGCCTGGTCCCTCCTGCCCTGGGCTCCAAGCAGGCAGCAGGATAACATTCCTGGCCAGGATAACATTCCTGGGCAGCAGGAGGAAAGGGAGGTGAGTAAAAGGCTTCCTTCTCTTCATTCATCTCTCCCCCCAAGAACTGTCCCATGTTGGTGTGCACAGCCAAGGCAGAGAGGTAGGAGAAGGGAGTGTTCTCACAAGAGGCTGGCATTTGGGTTTAGTTCTTACTTTCCTATCAAAACCCATTTTTAGCTGAAATCTCTGTCCTCAGCATGGCCTTGCTGCCAAGTTTGATTTGTTGGAGGCATCTCTAAGGCAGATGGGCAAATTGCACATAATGTGATACAAAACTGATTGGAATAGCTGCTCTTTCAAAGAAACTGTATATTGATGTCCACCCATCTCACTTCTTGCTAAAGAGAGCTGAGTAAGACTTTGGGTCATTCTTACAATAAGACTTTGGATAATTCTTACAATAAGACTTTAGATAATTCTCACTCTTCCCAAGCAGAAGTGGTTTAGGAGCTGGAGACCTGCCTTTATTGTGCTCTTCTGCCATGGCGTTTTTCAAACTGTTAGAAAATTGTTTTATTTTTGATTTAGCCTTTGAATTCCTTTTTCTTTGCTGGTGTTAGAAGTAAAATTGTCTCCTTTTATTTTGTTCCAGAGCTCTGGGAGCAGCCAGTGATCCACTCAGCCCAGTTCTCATTAAGACTTTGTGCCATCCCAGCTGCACCCACTGGATCTGCCAGCCAGCCCTGGTGTGGATGGGACTGCCTGGCTGCTGTAGGATTCCTGAGCATTGCTGCTTTCCCAGGAATGTGCTGTAGCCATCCTGTAGGTGACAGAGAGGTGCCTGGCACTGGGGAAGATGAAGTGTGCCTTGTTGCAGAGCTGTCACAGCAGTCCATAGTGTCCAACACACCAGCTTTCCTGGAACAAAGCTGGATGCAGGCTGTGGGCATCACCTGCATCCTCATGGTACAAACCAGTGGTGCTGTTTTAATAAATGTGAAAATGAAATGTTTAATTTTTTTATGAATGAAATCAAACAGGTTCTTTTTTAATATGGAGATGGCACTTTTAGAAGATAAATTTTTGTATATGGTTGCATTGTTTTGACAAATGTCAATAAACCAGATTTGTTGGATAAACCTGGCGCATGTCCTGGGGAAGGGGTTTTACCTGTACAGTTGATCTTAGGGGGACACAGCATCTTTTATCTTAATTAAATGTGAACCTGTCAGACAGAGAAACTGCTAATTTATGGGGAAAGTGGGTCAAAAAAAGAATGTAAGTCCTGCTAGGCTGAAAGCAAAACTCCTGTAAACTTCAGCCATGCAGCTGAAGGCTGCCCTGGCACAAAGTTTTGAAACCAGCCCTATTCCTGTCTCTCATAATTTTCATAAAGATTATCAGCTTGAATAAGCACCATTCTCATGTGCTGGTGGGATGTGTTTTGGGGAGATGTGCTCATAGCTGAGCACTTAAATAAGCTTGGAAAATGGGCAAAGGCATTGCATGGATGAGTGGAGGCAGCAGCTGGTGGTGCCTTGGGAAGAGCTCTCCAAGCTGAGTGAGGGGAAGGCACAGTGCTCTTGAGTGCACAGCCTCAGAGTTCCTCTGGAGGTCTCCTGGGCAGGCAGGTGAGGTGAGTTTATTATATTTATTCTATTTATTTCAGATGATTTATTATATTTAACCAAACTCTAAAGGAGGGATGTGTGAAGTGACCACAGCTTTGAGCTGTGAACCTGCTGATAGAACCCACCTTGTGCTTGAACTGTGATCTTCAGGAGTTAAAAACTAAATCAGTCCAAGTGGCCTCAGTGAGAACAACAGCTCTGGGTGATTCAAGGCTCCTAAAATGGGAAGAGGAGCAGCTGCTGATTGTGTGTGCCCCAGGCTCTCCCATCTGCCTGCATTTACAGAGCTGCTGTTGCGAGAGTGCTTGTCCTGACAGATTTGAAAGAGGGGCTGCGTGTTTCGGGCGCTGCTGTGCCAAATTCGTGTCCCTTTGTCTTGCTAAGCCTTTGGGCTGGGGCACTGAATAGCTGCAGAGGTGGTTTTTCATAATGCACTGCCGGGGGGGTGGCTGTGGAAGCCAGTGATCCTCGGCCTGCCTGCTCCCAGGGCCAGAGTGTGGCCTGAAGGGAAAACTCCTCTGCTCCAGCCTCAGGTGCTGGGCTGAGAGTTGGGGTTCAATTTGTGACACTTGAAGAGACAACAGAAATCTGGGCGTCGTTTGATGTGTGAAATCACTCACTTGGTGGGGAGTGGGGAGGTGGCCACGCTTCCTTCTTTCCCTCTATGTCAGGAGGTGTTTGGAGCAGTGTGGCTCCAGCTGAGGGTGTCCCAGGAAAATCTGCAGCCTCTTTGATGCACAGATGTCTCCATTGAGAGCTTTCAATGCACAGCTGGTCTTTGCAATCCTCTGGTGTCTGCCCTGAGCACTTGTTTGTCATTCTTTAACTGCACCCTTCACTGCACCAGAACATTCCCTGATGAATACCAGGTGCCCTCCTTACAAATGGGGTGGGTCTCCAAGAGCCAACGAGGATTCCTTCTTGTTTAACAAGCTTGGAAGGGAGGCAGCAGCCAAATGACCACTTGTCCTTGGCAGGGGGCTCCGTGTTTTGAGTGCATTTGGCAGAGTTTTGGTGTTCTGACTCAGCAAATGGTAACAAAGGGAGGATGGCGAAGCCTTCCTTTATTCCATAATCCTGTTTGCTTTTCTGGAAATCGGCTATAGCCTCAGAATCACTGACTCAATTTTTGGATCCTATTCTCATGACAAAGCGGCTGTCTGGTTTAAAACAAGCCCGTTATAAAAAGGGCACCTCGGATCCTGGCTGTTTGTAACAGCTGCTGACGTTCCTCCGGCACAGGGGAGCTTGGCTGGAACGGAAAATGTCCAGAGCTGGAACCAAGGTAGGTTTGTTTGCAGTGTATATTCATGATTTTGGCTGAAAGTGCAGAATTTTGCAGGGATGAATTGTGGAGAAACTTTGGGTTTTTATGTTCTGCTGACAGCTTTCTCCTTCTGTCAGTGTGTGGGCAGGGGGAGACACTTGAAATCCCTCCTCACGTGGAGGGAAGCTGGAGCTGAGCCCTCCCAAGTATTTTCCCAGATTTTGGCTGGTTCCTCTAGGTGTGGCTCTGCCAGAGGATGGAGTCAAACGCAATGACTGGTGAGAGGCATTTTGAAATGGTCCTAAATCCGCAGGGTCTGATGCCTTGTGAATTGGGGGTGGAGGGGCTGTGCCAGCTGGGAATCACTGCACCTCCAGAGTGGGGTGTCATGGAAAGGTCCCTTGGAGAGAATCTGACTGCCAGCACCAGCAGGGCAGCCACATCCCTTTTCCATGGTGGAGCAGAGGGTGTGCTGGGACAGAAAGGCTCCATGGATGGCCATGGCACAGGAGGGAAGAGTGCTCCCTGAGGGATGATGCACATCGGCCTTGGGATTCGGTGCAATCGGCAGGGATGAACTGAAATCAGAGAAGGAGGTAGGTTGGGAAGCTCAGCTTCAGCTGGAGAGACATCTCAGGTGGGGATGCAGCTCCTCAGGCTTGGGTTTAGCAGAGCTGAGCTGGCTGATCCCACAGAACTTGTACTGGGTCTGGGACTGGGCAGGGAGAAACAGCTGGGAAAGGAAAGGAAAGGAGGGTGGGGACTTGGGCCAGTGTCCCCTATGGAATACCGAACACTAGGAAGCTGTGGGAAGAGCTTTATGTGAGTTTAGCTTTTGGGCTGGTTTCCTTTCAGCCTGTGGAGGCTGTGAGACCCAAGGGGCTTTGGAAGCACAGTGGGTTTGGCACATCTGGCCCCGGCTTTTCCGCGTCCTTCGGCTCTGTGGCTCTCAGGCTGTTGGGCTGGGAAGCCGAGGAGGGTGTGCTGGTGGCTCCCGGATCCTGGGGTGCAAACTTTCTGTACATAAACCTAAAAAAGGTGCTGGGGAAATGCAACTGCTCCGTCCTTGAGTCTCCTCTCAACTTGGAAAGCCTTGAGCCTTTCCCCGGCCGAAAGCCGTGTCCCCTCGGAGTGTGCCATGGGGAATTTGTGGAATATATACTGCTGGGTGGCAGCAAGATGGCCAGAAGGAGTTATCTCCTATTTCTGTATGCTGTCCTCTTTTTTAGCACATTCCAGGGAGAAGAAAAGGGCAAAATAGGGAATTAAAAACCATTTCTCACAGCCTCGGTGAGTGATCGGCCCTGGAAAGGGATCACTCCTGATAGAGGAGTGGATGTTTTTTTATGAGTTGGATACTATTTTATGAGTAAAAATTTCATATTTTTTATGAGTTTCCTTTTAGCTAAGCTACTGTTGAAAAGCAATATGTGATAACTCAGGTGAGGTGACCAAAGTGAGAGTTTTACATCCCTGCAAGCAAGATCTGCTCTGGCAAATGTGGGATGTGCCTGGTAACCCCTAAAAGGCAAGGTTTGGGCATGGAGAGGTTAACAGGGGAGTGCTGGAGCAGAGCTCCTGCAGGGTTTGGCTGAAGGAAAGCAATTTCCCTTCGAGTGAGAGGGGACAGAAACAAAGCTGCAAATCTGGAATTGGAATCTGTAATTAGTCTATGGGTGAAAACATCAGCCTGAATCCATGCAGGAAAGCAGAGGACTGAAAGGAGCTGAGGGTGTGTCTGAAGGGCTGTGCTGGAGAATGGGTGGGGAGGACCCCTTAAATTCTGAAACTGAACCAGAGAACAGCACTTAGGTTGTAATTAGGAACAGCCATATCCTTAATGTGTATATATATATACAAGCCTTTGGATTTCTTTGGCTTTGTGCTTTTATAAATACAGGGAAAATTCCCCCCTGGAAACATCAGGCTCCAGTTTGGTTGTGTGAGGCTGGGTGGGGAAGGAACATCACTGAATCCCAGAACAGTTTGGGTTGGAAAGGACCTTGAAGCCCATCCAGTTCCACCCCCTTCCATGGGCAGGGACATCTTCCACTATCTCAGGTTGCTGCAAGTTCCATCCAAGCTGGCCTTGAACTCATCCAGGTTCCCTCTGCCCAGAAAGCAGATCCACACTGGGCAGAGTTCATCATCATCAACCATATTGGGCAGGAGTGGGACAGGATCAGAGCTTGAGACTGATATTGGAGAGAGGGATCAGCTATCCCAGCAGAGGATAATGCTGAACTGGGAATAAATGAATCACTGCAGAGGCTTTTCCAGGTCTGCTGTGGCTTCCTTGAACACTGGCTTCAAGAAGAGGGTGACTGGCGATGCATGACTGCCAAACCCAGTGAGCAGAGCTTTCGGTGTTGCCTTTGGGTCAGACTGGCAGATTTTTTGGGTGATACCTTTAGAGACAATGATCCAGAAGCAGCATGTGGAAAAGGCAGTGGGCTGTGGCCAGGAAGACCTGGCCAGCATGGTTAACTGCCCAAGAGTGGGAAAATCAGGAGCTGGGCATTTCAGTGCTCTCCTTTCACAGCCCTCATTCACTGCTGGAAAGGTCAGAGTCATTCCCAGCTCTCCACTGAAGGTGGGAAGAGCTTGCTCAGGATGTTAGGGGACAGGTTGTTTTGTGTGCACCAATTGCTTTGTGATTGCAAATCAGTCCTTGAAATTAAAAGGAAAATAGCATTATCCTAATAAATGTTCAGTAACAGGCCACAAGATCAAGGGCATGAATCCTCTGGCATGACCACTCTGACTCCCCAGATCACTTGGTCAGGCTGGTGGGGCACGCTGACCAACCAGCTCCAGGAAAACTCCAGCTAATTCAATTTTAAGCTCAAAACAAATGATTAAAAATAAAAAGTGAGAGAGTTGTCCTGGATTTGTGTTGAAACACTGACAATTAATGATTTTTGAAGAGCAGGGAGGTTACATCGATACCAGTAGCCAAAGCACTGTAGGTGAAGTACTGCAGGTGGGGATGTGTCTTAATAATCACAGTGTGGAAAAAAAACCTGGGAAAAATGGATTGTGGACCACTGCATGTTGGGTGTGGCCAGAAAGATTCTCTTTAGATCATCTGGTGTTGTGAGCAAGCAAGGGGTGTAGTCAAGATAGATGGGATGGTTTGGGAATCCTTTTGGAGAAGAGCAAAGTTTGATGAGTAATTGGCACCTGGGAGGATCTAAAAATGGGGCTGGAGAAAGGACTGGTCACGTCTAGGGCTTGGTAATATTTAAATGAAGGGATTTTTGAGGAAAACTGGGTCTCCTCTCCAGGGCTGGCTGGGTGGGTGTTGCCTCGGGTGGGAGGAATGGGATTTGCCCATCAGCTCCAAAGATCTTCCAAGCCAGGTTGTGTTCAAGGATAAAGTGCTTTGGGGTCAGCAGCATGGCCATAGAGCAGCTCTTGGGAAAAAAATGTGGGGATGGATTGTGAATTTGTCAGAGGTTTCACTGACTTGCAACAACCAAAGCAGAATGAGCCAACTGCAAATACAATCCTTGGATATCCATAAAACTGCTCCCCACCACACACATGGAATGCTCCCTTAGTTTCTCCTGGCTTGGGCAAAGCTTGTGTGATGTCCAGCTTTGGGCAGTGAGTTTTGAGAAAGGAAGTTTTGGGTTGTTCAAGTGAGAGCAAGGACGGGCTAGAAGACATGATCTGGGAGGAAAGAGACTTCACCCCCTTCAGATCAGTTAAGATCTCACTGCAAACACTTGGTAAGTCAGTATAAAGGAAATAATAGAATTGTTAAGGCTGGAAAAGCCCTCTAAAGGCATCAAGTCCAACTGCTAAGCCAGTGCTTCCGGACCCACCCATGTCCCCAGAAACCTGCTTTGTAAATTCCATTGACTTCTCACAGCTCTCCAGCCATAATTTAGTAACTCCTGATCTAGAGAGGGTGGGAGTGAATTGCTTTGATGGTGTTTTGCTGGAAAAAAGACAGGGACTTCTCTGTGGGAGTGTTGTGTTGGACTGGGACAGAACAAAGGTCTGAGAAGGGCAGAACACTGTTGGCAGTGGAGGCATTGAGGCCAGACAGGTGAATTAGTCTGTCTGACTGCAGTTGGTCCCGTTCCAAGGCTGGGCTTGATGATTTCTGATATCTCGAGTATTGTATTTGTGGGGTGCCCAAATGAAGGGAGGAATGATGAATCTGACTCCATGTTCTCAGAAGATTATTATTTTATGATGCTATATTATATTGAAGAATACTAAACTAAACTATACTAAAGAATACAGAAAGGATACTTACAGAATGCTAAAAAGATAATAATGAAAACTCGTGACTCCTTTCAGAGTCCCGATACAGCTTGGCTCTGATTGGCCAAAGAGTGAAAACAACTCACAGCAGAATCCAATGGAACAATCACCTGTGGATAAACAATCTCCAAACACATTCCAAAGGGGCAAAACATAGGAGAAGCAAATGAGATAAGAATTGTTTTCCTTTCTCTCTGAGCCTTCTCAGCTTCCCAGGAGAAGAATCTTGGGTGATTTTTCAGAGAATGGGAATGCCACACTCGAGGGCTCTGCTTTCAGATATTTCCTGCCGTGGTGTGGCTGGAATATAGAGATGTTCCGGATGAGGAACCTCCCCTCTCTGCCCCCTCTACTCGTTTCAGGTCACCTTCTATGAAGACAAGAACTTCCTGGGCCGTTACTACGAGTGCGACAGCGACTGCCCCGATTTCCACAGCTACCTGAGCCGCTGCAACTCCATCCGTGTGGATGGAGGCACCTGGGTGGCCTACGAGAGGCCCAACTATGCTGGGAACATGTACGTGCTGACCCACGGGGAGTACCCTGACTACCACCACTGGATGGGCCTCAACGACCGCCTGGGCTCCTGCAAGTACATCCAGATCGTAGGTGTCACCCCTCGCCAGGGGATGCTGCCATTTATCCCATCCTGGGAGGGTTTCATGGGGGGGAACGTGGTGTTCATCTTCCTGGGGAGCCACAGAGGGTGGGCTGCAAGGATTTGGTCCCACAGTCCTGCTCTGGGAGTAGCAAGGTGTTTGGTGTGGGGAGAAGGTGAGTGTGTCCCAGTCTGGATTGCAGTGGGGAAAGGCAGATCTGTGGTGGTGCTCACAGGGGCCCCAGGATGAGGGAAGAGATGAGAATCTTGACTCCATGTTTCAGAAGGCTGACTTATTATTTTATGATATATATATTATATTAAAACTTTACTAAAAGAATAGAAGAAAGGATTTCATCAGAAGGCTTGAAAGGAAGGGAATGGAATGATAATAAAATCTTGACTGACCAGAGAGTCTGATACAGCTGACTGTGATTGGCCATTAATTCAAAACAACCACATGAGACCAATCACAGATCCACCTGCTGCATTCCACAGCAGCAGATAATCATTGTTTACATTTCATTTCTTACACCTCTCAGCTTCTCAGGAGGAAAAATCCTAAGGAAAAGATTTTTCATGGAAGTTGTCTGCGACACCCACCCACCGCAGGGAGGTAGAACTGGATCATCTTTAAATCCCTTCCAACCCAAACTCTATAATTTTCTCTTCCCCCACCCTTTTATTTTTTTTTTTTTTCTAGCCAAGTGGAGGCCGAGGCCACATCCAGGTGTTTGAGAAGGGAGATTTTGGCGGGCAGATGTTCGAAGCCACCGAAGACTGCCCCTCCATCATGGAGGAGTGGCACATGCGTGAGGTGCACGCCTGCAGGGTGCTGGAGGGCGTCTGGGTGTTCTACGAGCACCCCAACTACCGGGGCCGGCAGTACGTGCTGCCCAAGGGGGAGTACCGCAAGCCCGTGGAGTGGGGCGCGGCCAGCCCCGCCGTCCAGTCCTTCCGCAGCATCTCCGAGTGAGCCAGCCCCGTGCTGGGCTGCTACAGCCCCCAATAAAGCAACTGAGTCGCTCAGCTCCGCCTTGTCCTGCTTATTCTTGGGATTTGGGTGCGACGTGTCCTGCCTCCGGGGCAGCTGGGATGGAGTAGAGCCTTCCCTGCCTCATTGTCACCTTCCCCATCCCCTGTCCCTATGATCCCGAGGGAGCTGGGGTGGAGCGGAGCCTTCTGTGTTTCATTGTCACCCCCTTCCCCATCCCCTGCCCTTCTGATCCCGAGGGAGCAGAGCCTTCCCTGCCTCATTGTCACCTTCCCCATCCCCTGCCCTTCTGATCCCGAGGGAGCAGAGCCTTCCCTGCCTCACTGTCACCTTCCCCATCCCCTGCCCTTCTGATTCCGGGGTAGCTGGGATGGAGTACAGCCTTCCCTGCCTCATTGTCACCTTCCCCATCCCCTGTCCCTATGATCCCGGGGCAGCTGGGATGGAGCAGAGCCTTCTGTGTTTCATTGTCACCCTCTTCCCCATCCCCTGCCCTTCTGATTCCGAGGGAGCTGGAGTGGAGCAGAGCCTTCTGTGTTTCATTGTCACCCTCTTCCCCATCCCCTGCCCTTCTGATCCCGAGGGAGCAGAGCCTTCCCTGCCTCATTGTCACCTTTCCCATCCCCTGCCCTTCTGATCCCGGGGGAGCTGGGGTGGAACAAACCTTCCCTGCCTCATTGTCACCTTCCCCATCCCCTGCCCTTCTGATCCCGGGGGAGCCGGGGTGGAGCAGAGCCTTCCCTGCCTCACTGTCACCCCCTTCCCCATCCCCTGCCCCTCTGATCCTTTAGGAAGACGGCATCCCTGAGCTGGAGTTTGTGCTCCAGCGTTTGGCCATCCTGGTGGAGTGGTGGCACCACACATCCCTGGGTTCCCAGTTGTCAGTGGTGGCTCAGTCTGTCATGTCCCTGTGGAGTCCCTGCCTGCTCTGTTGCTGCTCCATGGTGGCTTGGGAGAAGGGATGAGGTTTTTGTCAGTGCCATGTGTCCTCCTGGACACCCTGAGCAGGCAGCTGCTGTTCTGGTCCTGGATCAGTTTGTCCTCCCAGGACTGTCCCAAAGCCCTCCCAGCCGTGCTCTGCAGTCCCTTCCCCCTGATGTATGAGGTTATTACAGAGCAGGGAGCCAGGGGAAGGGATCCTCATCAAGCCACAGGCTGCCACCTCCTGGGAAAGCTGCTGCCAGTGGGGAATGGGAAGGAGCACCAAGTCCAGCCCCCTGGACTTCCCCCAGCACAAAGATGAGCTGAGGGGTTGCCTTCCCCTTCTTCCTCTTCCTCCTCTCCCTGCTGTCACCTCCTCCCTTAGCACCCTGCCCCATTCCAGCCTTTCCCTGCAAATGATGATGCATCTTCACCCACTTCATCCCTCCTCCACTCCTCTCCATCACGGATCAGCAGGATGCAGATGATCCAACAACACAGTTGGCTTTCACTGTATTTTTCCCCATAATATTTCTCCAGGATCAGCCCTCATCTCCAGGTCCCCTTTTCCCCCTGGCTCCATGCAAAACTCTCCGAGGGCAGCAGTTTGAGCACAGCCTGGCTCCTGGCTTTTTTTTTGACAGTGAGCCTGTTGCTGTCCCTGTTGTGAATGGAAAATCTGTAGGTGGGTGAGCTCCACCCAGTGCATTTCTAGCCACCTCCCACCCTGATTTTGGGGACTGTCCCTCTGCCCCCATCCCACATGCCCTGCACTGGATGGGTTTGGGATACTCCAGCTCTGTGGTTGCTGTATGCATCCACCCCAGAGCATTGGAGGAGACAGACCTGGATCTGATTTGCCCTTAATGTTTTCCCATGTCCTTCCCTTTCACTGCTGATCTCCCCACTTTTTAAACCCAATTATCCCAAGTCTTCCCTCCTTCTCCTTGTCCTCCAGGCTTGTTTGGGTGTTGTGGGTCCCCAGGATGAGATGAGAGATGAGAAATTGACTCCAAGTTCTCAGAAGGCTGATTTATTATTTTATGATATTATATGAAAATAAATAATATATTAAAATAATACTAAAGAAAGAGAAAGGATACATCAGAAGGTTAGACAAGAATGAATAATAAAAACTTGTGACTGACCAGAGTCCTGGCACAACTGGACTGGGATTGGTCATTAAATTAAAACAATTCACATGCTGGGTAAACAATTCTCCAAATCACATTCCAGAGGAGCAAAACATGGAGAAGCTGAGACTTCTCACCTTGCCAGGAGAAGAAATCCTGGCGAAGGGATTTTTCATAAAATATCACAGTGACACAGGCTCTTGCCCTTGGGTGAACGTTGTGTCCTCAACATTTGCAGCCGACACAAATAACAATAAACTGCTACTTGGGTGGTTTTTTTACCATTAGTTTTTATTTTATTGTGATTCCAGATGACTTTTTCCATTTTTCCCCTGCCACAGCAGAGCAGGGTGCCTGTGGAGATGAGCGGGGAGCGCAGCCGTGCTGATGCCGGGTTTTCCTTGACAGCTAATTTCCATTCCCCAGTATCAGGGGGTCTGCTCCTGTAATTGGCATGCAGATTGTGTCCGGTGGGCCTGTTAGACATGAGCAAAGGCTCTGCTGCTTGGAATAAGCCAACCCCAGGCTGATGGATGGGGTGTAAGGAGGTCATGGGGAGAGAGAATTTCCAGATGCCCACGTGCACACACCTACGAAATTTCCCATTCCATGCCCTCCCCCCCCATCCCTACTTGCTTTATCCAGCAAACTCTAATCTATCATATTTCATTGAGACAAATCCTGCTCCATTTCTCTGTCTCTCCCTTTTTCCCTCTAAGGGAAATGTGATGGAACCTGCTCCTGGATTTAATGAGAAGATGGTGCGGCGTAGCAGGAATTAAAGCGGTGCTATGCTTCATTAGCAGCTGGGGATCACATGGAGCAGGCCCAGATGTTAATTACACTTTGGGAATTAATTGGTATAAGTCATTCCTCTCCTCCATCATCCCTAATCCGGTGGGTGTGTGAGGACTTCTGGAAGCAGAGACCTCCAGGCAGGTGTCTGTCTGTCTGTCCCCCCTCCTCAGCCTTCCTGACACAGGCTGGTTTGGAAATTTTGAAGTCACCTTCATTTCCATCCCCTTGGTGCCCAAGGACCTGCTGTAATTTTTCCCTCTTTTCCTTCCTGCGCCACTCTCCTCCAAAGTTTTTCTCCAGCTGCTGGGGAAAGCGGGTCTGGATGGGATGGGGTGATGGTGGGAGATGGCACTGTGTTGAAGGAGGAAAGAACACCCCCCTCAGAGCTGGTAATTCCCAATGGATTCCAGGACAGCCTGGTCCTTTCTCCTGCTCCTTGACCTGTCCTGGCTGGCCCATCCCTTTCCTCCATCTCTGGAGGCAGACAGGGGAGCCACAATCTGCCCCCACAGCCCCTCTGCTGCTGAAATCCCCCCAGTTGTCAAAGGGCAATGGTCTCCAGTTTCTTCCCTTTTCCATCTTGGGTTCAGCCTGACAAAATGCAAAAGCTGAGGGGATGTTATTTTGCCAGAGGACAGAAATTATATGCTTGGAAATGAAGAATGTTGCCACAGTAGAGACAGCCACCATACACAGAGTATCACCACAGAATTTCAGAATGCTTCAATCCATACAGAGTAACACGTTACCTCATCAGAAGGCTGCAAGCTCCGCCCTTCTTGTTCTTCAGCCCAGCCTTTTATCCCCTCCTGTTGATGCCCTGCCCCTGTGTGCCCTCTGTTCCCTTTGGTGGTTGGTGGTTGGTCAGTGCCCCTGGGCACTCCATGGCTCGTTGCTGTCAGTGCTGCTCACAGCTGTGCCCATTGGGGATGAGGCTCAGCCCCACCCCAATCACCACAAACTGTGTGCCTACAGAATATTCCTCTGAATGCTGCCAATTTGTTCCTTTCCTGAGCTGGCTGGTGGTGGCCCAGTGTGGGGCATGGATGTCACTGAGATGGGGCAGCACATCTCTGGGATCTGATCTGGAATTTGCTGCACAGCCCCAGTGCGACACTCAAACTCAGCTCTGCTCCCCCGCAAACTGCTCACAGGCCCTGACAGTGGGACACAGCCACTATAACCAGCCCAGGCTCCCATTTTCCCTCCTTTTCCCAAGGTCCTCAGGGCTTTGTGGGTCTTCCCTTGGTGTTGCTGATGCTCCTTGGTCTCAAGGTGTCAGCACCTTGATGCATCTTTGTTCTTCCAGCAAAGATCATTCCTGGATGAGAGCCACCGTCTCTCCCTCCCATCCTCCAAAAGTGTGTGGATGTGGCACTTAGGGACAGAGATGTGGCAAAACAGAGCAGTTCAAGGTCACTTTGGTAGAAGTTATAGAAAAACTGCAAAATTTTCAAAACTGCAAAATTAATGGTTTTGGTGTTGGATGGAGAAAGAAGAGGAGATGTTCAATCCCTTTGTTTAAATTTTCTTGATTTTTGGTTTAGGGTTGGGCATGGCAGTGCTGGGGAAACAATTGGTGCTTTTTGGGGACTTTTCCAACTTAAGCAGTTCTATAATTCTGTGATTCCACAATTCCATGATTCTATGATTCCATGATTCTATGGTCTATGATTCTATGCTTTCATGACTCTGTGATTCAGGGTAGCACTGCATTGCCACCTGGTTCCCTTGGAGCCCTGCCACTTCAGATCCTGCATTTCCCACCATCTGCTCACTAAACCCCAAGTCCCTGAATCAGGGATTCAGCCTCCACCTCAGCCCCTGTCTGGGCAGTCTGAAGATTACTGCAGCCCCCACTTTGGTTTTGGCAAAAACACTTCCCAGGTGTTGTTTTTCTTCTGTTTTATATCTGACCCATCCTGTGCATTCCCTGTTGGCCCTGGCTGAGCTGTGGTTCCAGGATGCTCCTTCCATCCTGTGAGCCTGTGGGCGATGCTTTGTGAGGCTGACCTAGAACGGAGGCTGGACAGAGTTAAAGAATAAAGCAGGGATTTATTAAAAGGGTCTCCTCAATGCATACACCCTGGGCAACAGAGGAGCCCAGCCAGTGCTGCACCCAAGATGAACCAAAATGGTCCCAAAATGCACGGCCAGGCATGGGGTCTCTCTCTTTGATCAGTTCTGCTCTATTTGCATATTGCAGTTAATTGTCCAGTTCCAGCTTTAGCCCATGCAGTCCCATCCTGCTTGTTTTTCTCTCTTCATTCCATGTTGTTTGTGCTCTTGGACTGAGATTTGGATCATTTGTCTTTGGTCCCCAGCTAGAGAAGGAATTGTTTTGTCTCCCTACTCTGTGCAGAGAGCTCACCATCCTCTCATATGAAGCCCAGACCCACACACTAAAGCAGCACAGAATCTGAAAAAGATAAAAGCTGAAACCTGAGACATCATGGGGAAAGTGTGGCCCAAATCTGAGCGGGGAGAGATGGAGCTGGTTTGTATCTCTCATACAGATGTTCTGGAGACCCCATCAGTGTCTGGCCACTGTCACACGTGTCCTGTCACCCAGAGGTGCCGGGCTGGCCGTGTCTGTGAGTGTGTGAACGGTGCCATGGGAGGGAGCTGCCTCTCCAGGATGTGTGCACAGCCTTGAGGGATGCTGGCATCTCAAATAGGGCTCTGAGATCTCCTAGAATTGCTGAGGAAAAGGAGAGGAGAGGGCACTTCCCAGGACGCCATCCTTCCCTTTGCCAGAGCCCAGCAGAGGGCAATAGAAGCAAATGGAAGAGACGAGACCTTGCGAGGGATGTGCGGCAGGAGCAGATTCCAAGGCAGAGCGGAGGGATGTGCAGGAGGGATGTGCAGGAGGATGTACAGGCAGAGGGATGTGCAAGAGCGGGGACCGTGCGCCCGGAGCGCTGTGCGGGGAGCAGGGCTGGGGGCGGCTGCTGAAGGAGCAAAACAGCAATTAAAGGTTATTTTGGCAAGGAGTTAAAGCAAACCGATGCTTTCCCAACTCCTAAATTCAGTGTTTTGGGGTTGGACGGAGAAGGAAAGAGAAATATTTAACTCTTTTGTTTAAACTTTCTGGATTTGATGTCAGTTTTTACGAGAAGCGCTGCATGGCTGAGCACCTCCAGTGGGTGATGCTGGGAGGGGAAGCTCTGAGAATTCCCAGCCCTGATTATGTTCCACCTGGTTAATTGTGCGACTGAGCTCAGCTCAGTTTCTCTTGGAAACCAAATTCCACGCGTGCCTGGAGCGTTCTGTGGGATCTGCCTGAGCCCTGGCAGGAGGGATGTGCCGGGCTGGGGCTGGCAGTGCCCATGGGCTCCCTTCCTCCCTGCAGAGGGAAAACCACGGCAGGCTGTGGGGGTGAAGAGGCAGGGAAGAGTTGGGAACAGCATCCCCTTCCACCTTCCTGCAGCAGCTGGACCAGCTGGGACAGAGCTTGGGCAGGAGCTCCTCTCCTGCTCTCTGTTCCTGCTCCCTGCACGCTCCTGCCTGGCTAGGCAGGTATTCCCAACTGGATTTCCTACATATCCAGGTCACTTCCCTATGGTTTTTAAGCTTTTTTTTTTTTTTGGTCCAAATTCTTTGGTGTCATGGATGTTTAACAAGGAAAATGTCCCATTGCAGGAGTGTGATCCTACAGCTGCCCAGATCGTACAGATGCCCTCCGGGACAGGGCATCTGCCGAGCCACAAGGGGAAGTCACTCCTGGCAGATTCCCGCTTGTGACCTCGTCGTTTTGGAAGGGGAAACAACAATTATTTCAAAGGGAAGGGTCAAATCCCTATGGCTGGGAGCTGCAGAAGGCCTGGATGAAGGATGCCTGGGAGGGCTGGACACCCCAGGAAGCAGCTCTGGGGGTTTTTTGGGCAGAGCCCCGCCCCGGTGCTGCTGCTGCAGGGTGCGACGTTAGGAAGAAGGATGTTTTTTTTTGGAAGTCTGGTGCAAGCTTTTTTTGTTGAGCTGCTGCTGCTTGGAGAGAGGGCTCTGGTCTTAGAGGAGAAGAAGGAAGGGTCGTTCCCACCTTCCTCTGCGGAGCCCCCCACCCGCCTCATTAAGGCCGTCCTTGGCGAGACGAGCGCGATCTGCCCATCTCAGCGTTATCTCCCGATCTGCCTCCTGCGCTGCCACGCTTCCAGATGCTCCTTATCTCCTCTCACCTTCCCGGGGAGCCGGCGTGCTGGGGGCAGGGCCGGCTGCCCACACTCCCCGCCTGTGATCTCCCCGGCTCTTATCAGGCTCCCTGAGTCCTGATCGAGCCCCTGGCTCAAAGTCAAACGGATTTTGTGGCGGGGCGAGCGCGCCCAAGGTCGGGCGGTGGCGGGGAGGCTGCGGGGACCCCGCTCTCCCCCTGCGCCCCGCTCCAGCCCATTCCCCAGGTAGCGCCTTTCCCCGATTATTCTCCAACATTATCAATTACATTTGGATTATTATTCCTCATTGAAGCCCAAGCGAGCCGCAGACAGCTATTTCCTAATGGGGAAACGTTACAGGCAACTTATTAAGGAACAATGCGTCATTAAGGGGGGAGAGCTTCAAAGGCTCCTAAATGCGTTTCAAAGGACACAATGCGGAGCGGATCCTGCCGCCGCATATCTGGGGGACATGGGCAAAATTTGTGACAAGGAATAGACCGGGCCCAATGTAATTAACTAATTCTCGATCAAAGGGGTTTTAGAACTGAATGGTCAGGGAATTCAATTATGGGTTTCCTAATGAAGCACTCTGTGCCAAGGCAAGGGGGATGTTTTCTTCTGGAGTAGCAGGGCTGAAGATCAGGGCTGGGACTGGGAGAGAAACACCAGAGAGATCCTCCCGGGTGGATTTGGTGCAGGGGGGACAGAGATCATTGAATCATGGAATCCCAGAATGGTTTGGGTTGGAAGGGACCTTAAATCTCATCTCATTCCAATGTGCCATGGGCAGGGGCACCTTCCACTAGGCAGGGTTTCTGTGAGCTGCACGTGCCACCATCCAGGCTCTCTTTGATGGCTGTCTGTCCTGGACATGTCCCTGTGGTGGGATGTGTTCCCCCACCTCTGAGTTTGGGCACATCCACAGCTCTTTGGAGCCAGAGCTGCTGGAAGGAGCTGTGGGATGCAGTGGGACGGCTGTGCCAGGGCTGGCATCTCCTTGATCCCCTCCCTGGAAAACCTGGGCAAGGGAGATTTCCTTCTCTGCTGCCTGAATCCAGCCTCTGGCAAAAATAGCATGGTTTTCTGCTCATGAAAGGAGCATCTTCTAGTCCTCCACTAGTTTTCTCTTATTATAGAAAGTTGATTTGCTCACTTTACAAAGGGAAATGTATTATGAATTTTCCCTTCATTCTCCTTCTTTTTTTTGCCCTGTTTAACAACCGATTTGTGTGTTGCATGAAAGTTACACAGTTCTTTAGATGCATTTGCTATTTTATTTTCTTTCATTCAAAAATATGTCAGTAATCTTTTTGTTAACATGAAAGATAAAGGATTAGTAATGCAAGATGCAGTTTTCTTGTAACCTTCTTGAAAGCAGACTATAGTTTCTTATCTGGCTCTAACATTCATTTTCCTGAAATGAAAAAAAAAAAAAAAAAGAAAAAGGACTTCTTAAAATGAAATAAACTATATTCGATTCAGACGAGCAGCGCCAGCAAAGGAATTTATTGCAGCTGGCAGAATGGAGCAGCTGCACTGAAGTCGTTGTGCCGCAGCACTGGGGACCTTCCCCAGGAACAGCTCACATGGATCATTGGGCACCTGGGAAATGCTGCAGAGAAGAGAAACCACTGTAGAATCATGGAATCATGGAAAGGTTTAGCTTGGAAAGGTCAGTGAGATCACTGAGTCCAGCTGCTCCCCCAGCACTGCCAAAGCCACCTTTGACCCATGTCCCCAAGTGCCACATCCACATGGCTTTTAAATCCCTTCAGGGATGGAGATTCCACCACTGCCCTGGCAGCTGTGCCAAGACTGGAGAGACATAATAAAAGATCCAACCTGAACCTCCTCTGATTCAGCTTGAAACTATTTCTTCTTGTCCTATCAAGAGCAAACCTTGTGATGACATCATGACATCTCACAAGATGTGCCTGTCCGGTTGACTTTGGCCGCCACCACGTTTACCTTGGGGACATCCAGGATGTCCCAAACTGGAGATGGGCCACTATTTCCTGGGCTTGGTGCTCACTGCAGATGCACAAAGAAGCTGCCAGGGAAGCTGTGGCTGCCCCTGGATCCCTGGAAGTGTCCCAGTCCAGGTTAGTCGGGGCTTGGAGCAACCCAGGATAGGGGTGGGAATGGATGAAGTTTAAATTTCTCCCAACCCAAACAATTCTGTGACTGTGACTACACCATCTTCCACTCATAGCTCATGAGGAAACAGGGATTTGCAGGACTTCCAGCTCCTGACAATTTATTTGAGCAATGTTGGGTCTCCAGGAGGTCCCACCTTGTGTCACCCTACCTGTCCTGGCTCCTGTCCTCCCTGCCAGATGACAGGGCTCCTGCTTTGGGCTGTGCAGGCTGGCAGGGGCAGCCAGGGAGAAAGGAATGGAAAAACACCAAAGAGGGGAAAAGGAGAAATGGGGACAGTGAGAGGGACTACCAGGGACCAGCAAGTGTTTGAGAAGAAAACAGCTTAATTTTCATGAAATGGTTTGGGTTAGAAAGGACTTAAAAGACCAACTCCCTCCGAATTTGATGAAGTTGATTTCTTTGTAGATACAGAGGATGAAAGGAAACTCAGGGTGAGCAGGGGCTGGTTTTCACAGCACCACGATCCTCCAGCCTGTAAAACCAGGGTAGCAGACAGGGAATGGCACAGCCCAGGAGGAGAGGAGATCCATGTGGGGGCACCAGGATGTCCTCCTGCCCTTGCTGCCCTGCCCACCCTGCTGCTGTGCCAGCTAGCCTCTCCCACCAGCCTGACAGCTCCTCAGGGGTTAAATCCTTTTATAAACTGCTGGATTTCTGTGGCAATCAGCTAATGGGTGCTCAGCATCTAAACAAGGTATTTTCCCTCCTTCAGGTGGATTTTGTTATTATTGAGTTGGCCTGACAAGGAACCAGCATTTACAACTTTGTTTATAACCTTTGTTTTGCTCCAGAGAAACTTGATATTTTCTATTGCAGAGGGGAATGGTGATTTCTGTCCCACACAATGCAGATTGCAGGGCTTAATAATCAAATAAAATAAAGAAAAGCATCATCCTGTGGGCTCAAATCTTTGCCTCCAGTGTTTAATGGGGCTCTTGTCCTGCGCTAACAGATCTGTGGTTTCATTTGAGGAAAAAGTGTGTTTTCATATCAAAGGAGCCCCCCTGCACTGACCCAGCCTTCCCTTCCCCCTCTCTGCCCTGGCACACATGCTATTTTAATATTTCATATATTTCATAAGCTTTTATGCTTCTAAAAGAGAAGTGAATTTGTGGAGAGTTGAGCTCTCCAGAGCTGTACTTCAGAGCTGGGAAGTAATTCAGGGTGAAGCCTGTATTAATCTCAGGTGAGAGAGATATTTAAATTCAGGCTACCAGTGTGAATATAAAATGGGGATCTCTTTACAAAAATTTCAAATTGTAATATGCAAAGCTTAAAGAAAAGAAACCCCAAGGGAACAGCTTTCTTCTAGAACATTTTGTTCCAACCATCATCTCTTTACCTTTATTTTTTTATTTAAAAAACCCTCCCTTTGCCATTTTGTATTTTTAAATTAAATCTTTCAGTTTTTAAAATGAAATTCTTTATTGCTGGGAGATGGTGATGGGGAAGGGGGAGCAGGATGTAAGTGCCTGGCTGTGAAAAATGGTGCGTGGACCCACATTTTAGCTGGCACAGAAGGAATAGTGACCAGTGGGAAAATAAATCCCTGTTTTGTTGGTCCAAGGAATGTGGGACCACCTTCCCACTTGGGGGGTGCTGCTCAAATCTTGTTTTTGGAGAAAAATCTCTGCTTGGAGGGAGCAGAGAGACAGCACAGCCATGTCCTTGCATCCTCCCCTGCCAGCACTGGGGAGCACTGGGGTGAACTGGCCCGTCTCATCAGCTTCTCCTTCTCCACAGATAAACCTCAGAATGGATTTATGACCCTGAGTGCATTTTGGCAGGAGGGGGATCACCTGCAGGTGTCTGTGCTGGGCATAATGAGCCAGAATATCCCAAATCCCATGGTAGCATTCCTGGGAGAGCCCTGTGTTTGTATCCATGGCAAACACCTCCGGCTGCATTACCAACTCCCAGGTCAGGAGAACTGGTGACAGATGACATGCTATTATCAGCTCTGTCAATTAATTAAATTATACATTATGCTTATGAGGGTGATATACTGAGCGACTCTAGATTAAGTGTTGCAATTAAGTCTTTAATTTCTATTTAATAAGTAAGTTATTATATGTTAATAAAAGATCAATTAGTTGCTAACAGAGCATTGATCCAGGTACAATGAGTGTGTCAGGGAAACATCAGGGCTGACACGGAAGGGGCTGGGGGATTTTGTGCACGACATGTGTACAATTAGGATTTTAATAAAGACAAGCTAGAGTGGGCAGGAGGCATCCAGGTGGGTTTGAGATACTGCTGAATGTGTGAAACCTGCCTCTTCCCAGGCTGGCAGGGCTGGGACAGGCAGGACAGACCCAGTCAGAGAATCCCAGAATGGTTTGGGTTGGGACCTTAAAGCTCATCCTGTTCCACCCCCTGCCATGGGCAGGGACACCTTCCACTAGCCCAGGTTGCTGCAAGCCCTGTCCAACCTGGCCTTGGACTCTTCCAGGGATCGAGGGGCAGCCACAGCTTCTGTGGGCACCCTGTGCCAGGGCCTCACCACCTTAACAGCCAAGAATTCATTCCCAGTATCCCATCTAACCCTAGTGTCTGGCAGTGGGAAGCCATTCCCCTTTGTCCTGTCACTCCAGGCCCTTGTCCAATATCCCTCTTCAACTATCCTGGAACCCTTTTAGGCACTGGAAGGGGCTCTGAGGTCTCCTTGGAATCTTCTGTTCTCCAGGTTAGCACCCCCAGCTCTCTCTCCTGCAATGTCAGTGGCAACAGATGCTTCTCCTGTGTGGGATGACCCCAAGGAAGGACCTTCCCCCAGGATGGTTTCCAAGCCAGGTGTTTTATTGTTTCCTGCTCTATAAACTGTGCATCATGGTGTTTTTCCATGTGCCAGGACTCCCTTCCTCCCTTATCTGTTGCAGTGTGATTTCATGGTTTACCTCAGAACCCTGGTTCCTCCCCTGATGATCCCTCCCAGGTGTGTCAGTCACCTCTCCTTTCCCCACCTTGACCCTTGCCAAGCACTGTCTGTCAATCCTGGCATTCCAGAAGGGCGTTGAGTGATTGGGCAGATACAAAAGATGCCCCACTCCTGAGGAGACATTGGGCCATCCAGGTGTCCTCTGTCCCTTAAGACCTCCTCTCCTGTACCTGGTTGGTGGGATTTCTACCCCTTCCCTTCTCCCCTCCCCTGGGTAAAAGAGTGAACAACCACACAGTTCAGGGAGTTCTGTTGGAGCTGTTGCTGAATTCAGAGGTCTGTGGGCCAGAATAAAGCTCTGGATTAAAACCCTCCATCAGAGCTGACTCCTTTCCATCACCATCATCTTAAATCTTCTCCATCAGAGGTAAACCTGAGGAGCAGCCCCTTCACGGGAGGAAGCTCCATCCCACCACCACTGGAGCTCCTGCACGCTGGACTCGTCTCCAAGTGCTCAGCTGCAATATCCAGCCAGCCAAAAGCGTCTGTGGGGTGAAACACCACACACCCAGCCAGCCAAAAGTGTCTCTGAGGTGAAACACCACACACCCAGCCAGCCAAAAGTGTCTGTAGGGTGAAACACCACACACCCAGCCAGCCAAAAGCATCTGTGGGGTGAAACACCACACACCCAGCCAGCCAAAAGTGTCTGTGGGGTGAAACAACACACCCACCAGCCCAAAGTGTCTGTGGGGTGAAACACCACACACCCAGCCAGCCAAAAGTGTCTGTAGGGTGAAACACCACACACCCAGCCGGCCCAAAGTGTCTGTGGGGTGAAACACCTCACACCCAGCCAGCCAAAAGTGTCTCTGGGGTCAAACACCTCACACCCAGCCAGCCAAAAGTGTCTCTGGGGTGAAACACCACACACCCAGCCAGCCAAAAGTGTCTCTGGGGTGAAACACCACACACCCAGCCAGCCAAAAGTGTCTCTGGAGTGAAACACCACATCCAGCTAGCCAAAAGTGTCTGTGGGGTGAAACACCACATCCAGCTAGCCAAAAGTGTCTGTGGGGTGAAACACCACACACCCAGCCAGCCAAAAGTGTCTCTGGGGTAAAACACCACACATCCAGCCAGCCAAAAGTGTCTCTGGGGTAAAACACCACACATCCAGCCAGCCAAAAGTGTCTCTGGGGTGAAACACCACACACCCAGCCAGGCCAAAGTGTCTCTGGGGTGAAACACCACAGTGCCACTATTTAGTTCAGCACCAAAGGGCCAGACAAGCCAAGGCACGTCCCGTCCCCAATATTGGTGATACCAATACCCATCCGAGCAGGCTCATTCCCGCTGGGAAATTCCAGGTGAGCGCGGAGCAGTGGGGAGCCTTCGGCTGAGCTTCCAGCGGGAGAGGAGGGAAGCGCTGGGCTCCAGCAGAGCCAAGATTCCAGCTGAATATGGATGACATCATTATACGGGTGATCCTTTCAGCAACAGCGAGCCGGGTTTTAAAGTAGCGACCTACAGCATACAAATGATGGGTTTAAAGGAAATAAAAAAAGAGATGATTTGAATAGCAGACATTTAGAGAAGAAAAGCTTCCCCCCCTCCCTTTCCCCGTTTCTAATATCTTCCGATGGGGCAGGCGCTCTGCATTCGAAAAGAAATTAAAACACTCCTCCTAAATACACTCCAGGCAGTAACAATGGCAAAGTTAAGAAGGTTACGAGACTTAGTTGTCCCAGCAACATGTCATCAAGTTGGAATGAGCAGGAAACACAGATAACGGGGAGAAGGAGGAGGGGGGGAGGAGAGGAATAAAACCACAGGAGGAAAAATGCCAAGAGATTGAGGAAGAAAAGGGAAACCCCTTTTTATTTGCTGTTTCGTTAGGATGAATCTGATTTTATAGTCCCTAAAAGAGGCTAAAATATAATCTCCTTTTGTGTAATGTGTGTGTTAGGAAAATGTGTCATCAGCAATTCTTCTGTACATGCCAGCAATAGTCAGAAAATTAGCAGGGATATTCAGGGCGGCTACAAAGAAAAATAAACAGAAGGCTCACATGTCCAGCCTGAGCTGTCATTTAAGAGTGTTTCCAACTTTTTTGTTCACCTTTTTGATTGTTCCCTACTGTTTGTCTCTGCTGCAGCAGCAGAGCTTGGTGTTTCCAAAGGAAGACAAAGCAGAAGAGGAGGTTTGGGATGTGGCTGTAACTGCCTGGAGAGCCCAGGGCTCTCCCAGTACTGAGGGCTTTTGTGCTCAGCACTGGCAGAAAACAGAGAAAAAGGAGAAAAAAGAGAAATGAGAGGCTCATCAGAGCCATAACCCCAAATTTCATCACACATGGGCCAGTTGTTCTTATTCCAGGTACCAGCCTGGTGCTGAGGCTGTGTGGCACATCCACCCCAACTGGCTCCCATAGAGGTGCAATTCCAATTTTCACAGGAGCCCACAGGTTTTAGTGGATGTGTCTCCAAGGCCCTGTGGTGCTCATCAGTGCCCACCAAGTGTGTTGGTTTTGGGCTCTCCAGAAGGACATGTGTTCACTTCAGGTCAACATCTTCTCTTGGAAGTGTTCCAGGCCAGGTTGGATGGGGCTTGGAGCTACCTGGAATAGTGGAAGGCATCCCTGCCCATGGCAGGGGATAAGATGGGCTATAATGTTCCTTCCAAACCATTCCATGATTCTCTGATTCCATGATATTGATGTTTGATTCCTGACCAGAGTTATAAGGCAAAACTTCAATTAAAATAGTAATTAATCACTCAGCCTGTGGTTGTGGCAGGAGGTTTGGGTGCTGCTTCCTCTACTCCCAGACAGAGTGCACTGGAGTGGTTGGCAGCTCATTTGAATGTAAGGGGATGATGATACTGGGAGAAATGGGGCTGAACGGGAAGAAACTTCAGCTTCAGTTCCTTGAACCAATTCCTGAGGGCAGAGCAGGGGCTTGGGGAGAAGCCCCTCCACCATCCCCCAGACTCAGCCCTCCCTGGAGAGGAATGAGGTTTGTGCTGACATGGGGAGTGAGGAGAGGATGAAACAGGATGAGGGAGGACGGACTTGATGATCCCAGAGAGCTCTTCCAGCCCTGTGTCTCTAAACTGGACTGAGTAACCCAATTTTATGCACTACTTTAAAAAATCCTGACCCATCTTTTTTTTTGTGGGGGCTACCCCAAACCTCACAACACCCCCAAGTCCCTCAGTTACATCTGAAACCTCACACTGTGCCATGGTTTGCTCCATGCTGAGACATTTTTGGTGCTTGCATGTGGCATACAACTACCCAAAATGATACTGATCTCTGACAAAAATCCCTCCTCTCTCCTTCCCATCAGTTTCTTCCACAAATATTTATATGTTATGTGTTTAAAAAAATTAATTCTCTCTTGCTGTGGCTTCTTGTAGTGGATTACATTTTACAGCAAGCCTTGGTTTAGTTAATTGATGGAGAGCTTTGCCTGTGAGGATTCTGTAATCCTTGGCATTTTATCTTTGCAATAATTGCTGTGTTTGTGATTATTTCAAAGGACTCAGGGAAAATAGACAACAAGGAAACAACTCATCCACTCCTCTTTTGCAGCTTGTCCAGGCACCTGGGTGGGCTCCTTCTCTGCAAGGTGTTCCCTGTGCAGCAGAGAAGGAAAACCAGGGTGAAGACCTGGGGACCTGGAGCAGGCACAGCAATGTTGTGAGGTCACTGAGGGCCTTGGTGACACAGTGGCACTGAGGACTGAGAGTCATCTTTCATCGTAAGAAGCTGCCTTTTGGTAAAAAGGGTTTCATTGGGGTGTTGGTCTCTTCTCCCAGAAAAAATTGACAGGACAAGAGGAAAAGGCCTCAGGTGGCACCAGGGGAGGTTTAGATTGGTTAGTTGGGAAAAAATTCATCCCAGAAGTGTTGTCCAGCCCTGGGATTAGTGCAGGGCAGTGGTGGAGTTCTCATCCCTGGAGGGCTTTAACACTGTGTGAATGTGGCACTTGGGGACATGAGTCAGTGGTGTCTTTGGCAGCACTGAAGGAACAGTTGGACACGACGGTCTCAGAGGGCTTTTCCAACCTTAGTGATTCCATGATTCAATGGTTGACACCTTTCTGGCTTTGGGCCAACAGTGAGCCCCTGAGGGCTTGGATCTGACAGGAGGGATGGTGGGGACATGCCATATGGAGGACACAGGGTGCACAGCCATGCCTGTGTTTGCTGTAGGACTTGGGGTGCGAGGCTGTGTTGGTGTTTGCTGTGGGATGTCAGGAACAGGGCCACACTGGTGTTCACCAGGGAATGTTGAATACATGGCCACATTGATAGTGGCCTTGGGCCACTGGATGTGAGGCCAAACTGGAATTCACCATGAGACACTGGGGATGAAACCACACTGATGTGGTGTTTGCTGTGTGAGGCCACACTGGTGTCGGCTGTGGGTGATCAGACATGAGGCCACACTGGTATTTTCATGGCATGCTGGACATGACACCATGTCTGGTGGCTGTGGGATGGCTGTGGGATGTCTGTGGGACATCAGGGGTGAGGCCACACTGGCATTGGCCAGGGGACATTGGACATGAGGCTACAGTGGTGCTGGCAGTGGGACATTGAGGATGAAACCACATTGGTGTTGGCCATAGGACTCAAGGTCTCATTGGTTTTGGCTGTGGGACCTCCGATATGAGTGTTGGGTGTGAGGCCACACTGGTCTTTGCTGTGAGACAGCTGGGCACAAAACCACACTGGTGTTGGCTGTGGGGTGTTGAGGATGAAACCACACTGGCCATAAGGCCACTCTGGTGCTGGCTGGGGGACACTGGACACAAGGCCAGAGTGGTATGGGCCATGGGACACTGGGGATGAAATCACTCTGGCCATAAGGCCACTCTGGTGCTGGCTGAGGGACACTGGACACAAGGCCACAGTGGTGTGGGCCATGAAACACTGGGGATGAAACCATGCTGGCCATAATGCCGCTCTGGTGCTGGCTGAGGACACTGGACACACTGATGTTGGTCATGGGACACTGGGGATGAAACCATGCTAGCCATAATGCCACAGTGGTGTAGGCCATGGGACACTGGACAAAAGACCACAGTGGTGTAGGCCATGGGACTCTGGACACAAGGCCACAGTGCTGTAGGCCATGGGACATGGGGCTGAAACCACGCTGGTGCTGGCCGTGGTACATGGCCACGAGGCCCCGCTGGCATTTGTGTGGGACACTGTCCAGGCTGCCACGCTGGTGCTGTTTGCCAGCTGGCCACTGGAGGCTGCTGCTGTCTTTGCAGTCACCGGCAGCTGCCTGAGGTCCCGGAGCACCCTCGGAGCTCTGCCCGGCCAGCAGGGCTGGACAGGAGGCTGAGGCTCCTGGTGCTCCCCAGCAGCCCGAGGCTGAGCTGGGAAACATTCTCCTCCCTTGTCTTTCTGTCCTTCATAGCAAGGAGGCCAAGAAGCTGGGTAGGGATCCTGGGCTCCTGGGAAGGAGGAGGCATTTCTGTGCCACACTTTGAAGCAGGATGGTCTTCCAACCTCTCAGTGCCCAGGCGTGTTTTTAATAAGGAATAGAGACTTTTCAATGCTCTCTGTGCATTTTCATAGATTTAGAAGCTGATTAAAAGGGAGCCAGCCCTGGTATTGTGGACAGCCCTGGCATAAACAGAGCCCTGAGTGTGCTGATGCCTCTTGGCTGCTCTGAGCAGGTTCACCTGGGACCCTGCCCCACACACACCCAGCTGCCCATGGAATCAAGAACTCCATTTAAGCCCAGACCTGAGTGTTTGCTCCTGGCAAAGGCCCTGCTGTAAGTCTGCTTGCCACCAGCCTTGCCTTTCTCCTGGGTAGGGCTGGAATGTGTGCTGGATTTAGCTTGTCTTTAGCCCATTTTTTGAGGGGACTCTTGGGGTGGGCCTTGGGCTGGTCCAGCCCCTCATTGTGTCAGGTGTCCATTACCAGCACAGGGTGGGCTCTGTGGTGCTGAGGGGCTGTGCCAGGGTTGGTGAGGACACTGCTTGTTCTGGGATCACCCTTGGCTCCCAGCTCATCCCACCTTGGACAGTAGTGGAGCTTCCTGCTGTGTGGTACCGGTGCAACCTCGTTGGAATGACCCTGCTGTGTGTGACTTGCTGGTTGTCAAACTAAGGGCTTCCCAGTACTTTGAAATTTATGGATGAAAAACATAATCCAGATGGGACAAGCTCTGAATGCAACTAAATTTAAAGCTTGGGTGGGAAGCAAATTCTGAGTTGGACACCCAACCATAAAGTCATGGAATGGTTTGGGTTGGAAGTGACCTTAAAAATCATCCTATCCAGTCCCACTCCTAGGGACAGGGACACCTTCCACTGTCCCAGATTTCTCCAAACCCCTCCAATCTGACCTTGGACACTTCCAGGGATCCAGGGGCAGCCACAGCTTCTCTGGGCACCCTATGCCAGCACCTCACCTCCCTCACAGGGAGGAATTTCTTCCTAATATCAAATCCAAACATCTCTTACTTAGTTTAAAACATGGAGAGACTTGACTTCTCCCATGGACATGGTGTCACTCATGCTTTCATGATCCAGCTGCTTTTTGTGAATGCATTATACAAAATGTGATACTTTTGGTGAATCCCAAGGGAAACAGAGGCCATTTGAGTTCCGTGGTGTTGTCTGGAGAAGGATGACTCCTGCTGTGCTGTTTTTTAAGAGCTTCCAAGGATTTGGTGAGTGGAGAGCAGGCAAATAGTAAAAAATCACAGGATATGTTTCAGCCATAGAGGGAAAAATGTCCTGAAAAGATTCTGTAGCTTGTCAGGATGCTGGGAATGTGCATTTACCTGCTTGGCTCTTGGGATAGTGGGAGGCACAGCTTCCCTCAAAGATGGCAGTACACACACTGCATTTAAGAAAAACTCTTCCACACTTCTCCCTGCTATGACTGGAGTTTTGATGACTTCATTTGAGTTGATTCTCTGGGCTTTTTTTGCTTGTTATAATTTGCTCAAACCCTTGGAATACACAGGAAAACTCCTTAAGTTACACAGGTCTCACGATGAAATGCTTTCAGTGTATGTGGTCTGCCATGCTCCAGCAATCACAGGTGATGTTTCTCACCTTCTCTAGGTGTCCTGACCATCCTCTCAAGCTCTGCCTCATCTTGGGGTGATGTGCATCAGCTCTCTCATACCTTTGTTTGGGTGTGGGGGTGCTGTGAGCTCTGTGCTAGCATTGGGGGGCAGTGAGATGTGGAGTCTCCCCCAAGCCCTCTGTGAGGCAGAACTGTGCAGGATTGAGAGCTCAGGGCACAGGAGGGAGCCTTCATCAGCCTGAGGAGACTGGATTAGCTCCTGGAGATGCCTAGGGGGTCATTGCTCTCCTGCCGCTGCTTCATAAGCATGCTCCTGGTGCTAAATCCAGGGAAGTGTCATGATTGCAGGAGTTGAGCTCTGCTTGATCAGTTCCCAAGGCTGGCTGCTGAATTCCTGTGTTTTCCTAAACCTGTAAGGGCTGGAATTGCTCATGATGTTCCTGAGTTTAAGACCTGCCCAACATTGGGCATTAAAATCAGTTTCTGTCCCTGGAAGAAAGGAATATCAGGGTTATCTTTGGGACCTAATCCTCAGGATCACCTCCCTGTAATGTTGGCACCAGGGAAAGAGGTTGAGTCAATTGCTGGGCAGAGATCCTACAGCTCTGCATGAGACCAACAAACACAGACCCACAGAGATTGGAAACCCCTCTAAGATGATTAAGTCCAACCATTGGCCCTGGAAAAGAAAACTGGGATTGTTTGAGGTTCTAGGAAGATTCAGTCCAGAGTCTTGTCAACATACCCTAGGAATGAACCTCCAAACCCAGGTATTTGGGTGCTGAAGGGTAGAAATGGGTGCTGAAATATAGAGGCTGGATTTGGGAGAAAAGGAAATGTTTTCCTCATGAAGAAGGCAGGTATTTGAAGGAAATAAATCCAGAGAGCAAGTGGGAGAACAGCTGATGAGAAAGTGGAGGGTCTGAGGCTGTGCTCTTGGCACACAGGAATGGCTGCATATTCCCTCTCCAGATCCTCTACTCATATGACGAGCAGAGGTCTCCAAGGTCATTGATTTCTGTTCCTCCTGCTCAACTGCAGATGAATCCCAGGGGCCACCATGGCCTCTCTCATGTCCTCGGACTTGTTTCCAATACCTGTAGCAGATCTGTGATGCCCTGAGGTCTCTGTGCACTGATGGTGACTGCCTGAGATTCTGGCTTTGCTCCCAGAGCTGACCCCAACTTGGAGGTGTTCAGGGAGGGATTTTATGAGTAAAAATAAAATAAGCTGGTGCAATAACTTCTGAGAAAGACTAATTGTGATGCAGAGATAGTGGAAGCTCATGTGGCAGCTCTACCAAGGCCATGAAACTCACCCCATTCCAGTACCTCCCTGCCAATAGCACCATAACAGAACCACTCCCCATAAGAAAAACCTGGCATTTGAGGCAGCTTCTCTTCTGGCAGAGAAGAGGTGTTTTTTATTCCACATGGGGAGAAATTTATATGCAAAATGATGGACACAATTGACTACCTGCCTTGAGGCATGTAGGGGAAGAGCTAAAAGAGGTTGTGAGTGCAAAGGGAGGAAGATGTGGAGAGCTGTGGCCAAAATGAGACAGCACTGCAGGAGCAGGTTAACAACATCTTTGTATCCCAAATGCAGGGGAATTTGGGATCATTGCTGATGCAAGGAGACTCTAAAAAGGGAGCAGATTGACAGTGGAGAGATGGAAGTGCTCCTTAGTGTGTATTTAAGCTGCTGGCTGTAATGGCCCTGGATGGTCATCCCAGGTCTGTGCTGGGCCTTCTGGATAAATTCTTGAGCTACCTTTGTGAGCTACTGTTCTGCTAAGCCAGGCCTGAGGGCATGGCCTCTACTAGATCACAACAATATTCTGTGTCACTCAAATCCCTTTTGTTTTGGACCATAAAGGGGGAAATGCAGTGCATTCCCTGGAAAAGCCTTGCTCTGCCAGCCCTGTCCCTGACCCCACTCTTTGTATGCAGAACTTGTGGCTGGGAGTCCTTAATGTTTGTGCTGCTTCATCTTCCCAGGGTTTGGATCTGGCACGAGGGGAGTGAGCCATTTCCCAAGAGCCTCAAGCATTTGGGCAGCATTTCCATCCTCTGGCTGCCAAGGTTTTCCTGCTGCTTGGGGAAGCAGCAGCAGGAGCACTCCAGAAATGACAGAGATGGGAGTGCTGCTGTTTGGAAGCAGCAGCACCGAGGGAAGAAACTGTCCTTCCCTTCATCCACAGAGTCAATCCTTGATCACCTCCTGTTTTTCATATACTGGCGAAGGCAGGGAGCAGGGAGGGAAATCTCATTAAAGACCTTGCTGTTGGGAATGGCTGGATAGCTCATTAGAGTGGGCAAAATGACTCGTTTCGTCTCTGCAGGTTTTTTTTCCCAGGAACTCCGTGGAGGGAAGGAGTTCATTTAAAAACAAATATTCACAGCAGCGTGCCTGCAGGACACACTGCTCCAGCACGGGATTCAATCCCAGCACCAGGAAAGAGCTCAGCACTCCTTCCCAAAAGAAAAACCTCATTTAGGAGCATTTTTTTGGGTGCTGCTTGATCTGCCACATCTCAGATTGTGGGGAAGGGTATTCCATGCTGGAAGAAGTGGGAAGGAAGAGGTGGAGTTGGGGGTGGCTGTCCTTTCCCAGCACGGGATTCAATCCCAGCAGCCAGGGAAGAGCTCAGCGCTCCTTCCCAAAAGGAAAACCTCATTTAGGAGCATTTTTTGTGTGCTGTTTGATCTGCCACATCTCAGATTGTGGGAATGGGTCTCTCATGCTGGAAAAAGTGGGAAGCAAGAGGAGAGAGAGGTGGAGTTGGGGGTGGCTGTCCTTTAGCATGGGATTCAATCCCAGCACCCAGGGAAGAGCTCAGCGCTCCTTTCCAAAAGGAAGACCTAATTTAGGAGCATTTTTTGGGTGCTGCTTGATCTGCCATGTCTCAGATTGTGGGGATGGGTATTCCATGCTGGAAAAAGTGGGAAGCAAGAGGAAGGAGAGGTGGAGTTGGGGGTGGCTGTCCCTTCCCAGCACCCCACCCCATGCTCGGTGCACATTTGCGCACGCGGCCGCTGCCGTAGCGCCGTGCTCCTGCCAAGAGAAACTTGGGAAGGGGGGAGAGCCAGGCAGAGACAGCAAGCACACTTATCAAGTGGCTTGGACCGTAGCCGATTTGAAATATTACTAACCTTGCATTTTCAAATTTGATGCACAACAACCAAGATGCTAATACTTTCCTTAGTTTAGAAAAAAAAATCCTTTCACCCATCTCTTCTAGCCGAAGATTAGGAGAGAAGCTTTAAGAAGATTTAAAAAAAAAAAAAATCAACTTCTGAGCAGCGGAAAAAATGGTTTGTGATTCAGGGGCTCCGGGCAATTCATCATGGAAATTGGGTTTCTTAGCCGACATCATGTGAATCCTTTCGGCCCTGTCAACTTTTTAATACATTACATTGAGAATGTAAATCGTGTTGGTGAGGGGGAAAGAAGAGGGGAAAAAAAAAAAAAGGGAGAAAAAAGAGAGCTGCTTCATTTTGGGTTTAGAGGGGAGGCAGCTTGAGGCCTGTAATTCATATTAACTAAATAATAATACTAAAAAAAACCCCTCTCTAAATCTACAGATATGGATATACACCTAGGGAGGGAGGGGGGAGGGAAGTGAACGAGACAGCCCAAAATTGAAACCATTTTATCCTTTTGAAGGGTGAGTATTTGAGAGGGGTTTGTTATGGATTTATTTTTATTTTCTTTATTTTTTTATTTGGGTTTATTTTATCCCTTTCTCAGCTTGAGCTCATTCTTCCATCAAAGAGAAGAGCAAAATGAATGTTTTGGATGTGGAGGAAGATGGAGGAAACAGAAGAGGGAAAAGCTGCAGTAATATCTGGGATCTTTTTGGAGTTTGGTGGATTTTTTTTGCTCACATCCAGGTGATTTGGATTAACTCTTTCATGGGTGGTGGAAGCTCATGCTAATTTTTTTTACTTTTTAGAGAGTGTGAAAATAAAGCTCTGGAAGGGGAGTAGCAGATAGTGCTGTGAGATCCCTGAGACTGGGCTTCATGGAATTGCAAGCACGAACCTCTCGGTGCATTTATTCCCTGAAAATGTCCTTTGGGAGGTTCACTGTGAGCTAAATGGAGCACAAAGGCTCCACATAAACCCCTGGATAGGGCTTAGCTGCTGCATGGGCTCCCAGCTGGCTGGGAGGTGGGGAAGCTTCACCAGGCATGTTCTTGTTATAGCTGGTGGCTTCTCCTGTGCCTTGAAATGCTCCTATGCTCCTGGCATTAGAAAAGGGGGATTGAAGCAGGGAAAACACAGAGTCTCTGGCCTTGCAGTGAAAATACCTTTATTTTTTCTCATTGGATGGTGCTGCACGGAGATTGAGACTTATTTAATGCCAGCCATAAAATAATTCAGGGTGCAAAGGACTTCTGTGGTGCTGTACATGGGTGTCCTGGTCAGAGCTGGGCTGGCTCCTGCATTCCAAACCTCTCTGCTTAAGGGCTACTTGGGGAAAAAAACAGGAAAAGAGGTGGAAGGATGTGTCAGGAGGGATTATAACAAATAGGACAAAGAGTTGATTGGTTTCAACACAAATTATGAGCATTGAAGTAATTGTATGAGAATAGAGTTATGAAGAAGGCTCCTTCAGTACCCACAGAGAAGCGAAAATGGCTGGAAGTGGGAACTGTAGCTGGGACACATCTATAAAAATCAAGGAGTCAAGCTTGTTTGGTCTGCAAAAGACTTCTTGGAAAGCATCTGAGCAGTTAAAACCCCTCTCAGAAAAGCCAGATGGACTCTCTCCCTCTGGAATGCTGCTGCCAGTTTTGGATGCCTGCCACAGGCAGAGGGTGCTGGGGAATGGAAAGGGCTGGAGCACGAGGGCCAAACTCCTGGCTGGGGGATCTGAGAGTGGCTTGGAGCTGATAACACAACGTGCTTTTGCCAGCAGTGTCTGCTCTGCAAAGTGACACCCAAATGGAGTGTTGGAGGAGTCACCAGTGTGGCACAGGTGGCACTAGGCTGGGTGTGTCATCCCTTGGGGTTGGGTAGATCCAGCACACAAAAAAATCTGTCCCCAAACTGCTGTGTGGGGAGGAGCTCCTTTAAAAGGGTCATTAGTGGCTATTTTGGGGAGGGTTAATCAGGTGATTCCAACACTTCATCCCTCTCCCTTTCTTTCCCAGCCATAACAGGAAGGACTGAGAACTTCCCACCTCTCCCATGGGACAACTGGTTTATCACTGGTGCCTTCCTTGCTTGGCATCTGTGAAGGTCTTGAAAGAATGATGTAGGCTGAAGGTGTTCCCTTTACTTGTGACTTATTAACTGCAGTTGAACCATTTAAACAACAAATATAAACCCTGAATGCTTCTGTTAGGGTTAACAATCCCCAGTTTTATTCTTCTTTTGGCTGCTACTCCTCACTCCAGACTGACAGCAAACACTGATCCTGCCATTTTTCTGGAGACATTTGCAGGTGAATTTGTAGGCACACACATGTGGACTGTGCAGTTATGCAAATCAAGGGGGTTGATATTAATAATGCACAAGGAAACAGGCTGGGTGTTATTTTTATGCATGGGAATATTTCTGTGTGTGACTTTGAATTCCACAGTCAAGCAGTTGATGTCATCAATGTATTATTTAGTCTGAGGCTGGGTACAGCATTTCCAGAGGGGTTTTTGGGCCTGGTGTCCTTCAGAAATAATTAATTTCCCTTTTTGCTGCTTCGAGGTCTGCACAGCTGCAGCTGGAAAACAGCCCTTCTCCTATCTTGTTTCCATTTAGACATTGCACCCATGGCCAGAACCTTATTGTGGATGTCTCCAATTCCTGCCAAGAGCCTGGTCTGCTTCAGCTTCAAAAGGCTCTGGAAGGGTGAAACCAACACTCTTTGGGAGTAGACTCCAAAATACTGGAGTTCATTCACACGATGATATCCAAGGACTTTTGAACCCACTTCCCTGTGAGGGTGGGCAGGCCCTGGCACAGGGTGCCCAGAGAAGCTGTGGCTGCCCCTGGATCCCTGAGAGTGTCCAAGGCCAGGGCTTGGAGCTACCTGGGATAGTGGAAGCTGTCCCTGCCCATGGCAAGGGGTGGCATGAGATGAGCTGTGAGGTCCCTTCCAATCCAGGCCATACTAGGATGAAAATTCCATTGGTGGGGTCACCTCTGAGGGGCTGAAGAAAGGATTTCCCACCTTCCTCTGTCAGTCAGGAGAGACAAATCTCAGGCAAGGAGAGACCCTTATCACCTGATGAAGGCTGTGTGGGCAATTCCCTGCTGAAGCCTGGACACATCCTCCCCTCATTCTGCACAACCTGGCTGCCTCTAACCTCAACACCTGTGATCCTACAGGAATCTTCCTCAAGAGGAGCTTCCAGAGCCTTTGGAATGTGCACGCTCTCACCGATGAATGTGCACATTCCCAAGTCCTTCTAGGAAAGCCTTAGGCAGGTTACTTTTTTCTTTTTTTTTTTCCCTCTGGTGCTTCAATCCTCAATTGCCACTTGCTGGGATGGTGAGAATGAGTTGTTGAGGCTGTCAGGGCTGTGCAGCACATAATGAAGTGCACACACGTACATCTATACATTCATACGTGGGCAGGCTTATGTTGTGATGCTGTAATACAGCTTAATTAGGACATCACTCAGGCATCTGGGACTATGCCTAAGCTGGAGATTTTTTTTTATTTTGGTTTTCTCATTTAGGTTTTAGTCAGGTTCCCAAGTGAAATAAACAAAAGGCTAATTGCTTTTGGATTTTAATTACCACTGCAATACCTGGGTTTATTGTATGAATTGTGTTTTATAGGTGGTGAAAGGACACCGCCAGCCAGTGACAGATTCTCAGCTGACAACAGCTCTGTTCAAACCAAAGGAATTCTTTGCAGTGGGATCCAAAGGACGGCACATTCATTTGCTAAACTCCTAATATTTTTTGTTGTGGAATGTAACTTCAAGACTTGGCTGACTTTTAAACATGATATAATTAAGCACGCCTGAAAATGCAGTTACAAAAAAAAAAAAAAAAAGAGACACAAAAGTAGAAGTACTTTATAATCCACAGTGTTAAGTCTCTTCAAAATTCCTTGGATAGTTACACTGCTGCTTTAGTCGGGGTCACACAACACAGTCCTAATACCTAATCCCAAGTGACTCTTCCCACAGTGACTCAGTTACCAGAGCTGTTTGGCTCCTATCTGGTTATCTTTAATACCTTGATCCATACATCTTCTGTCTGCTTTGCCAGGAGGGTTATTCCACTGATTTTCAAGACTACAAAATAGGCAAATCCTCATTCTACATCTATTTATTAATCCTAAAAATATTTGACATCTTTTTTCAACCCAGCTGTATTTCCTTGTCCATGATGTCCTGACTGATCAATTGCAGAAAAAAAAGAAATTCTTCCTTGAACTGCTTTTAAATTTTATTTTCACAAGCTGGAAACTCCAGATTTCCATTTTCATTGATGGTCAAAGGAAGTAGCAGCAGTCAGATAATGTATTTCAAGTGTATTTATTCCAAATATGTCTATTTGGGAGTAATGTTGAGACTTACATAAATTTTTATATAACAAGCCTTGCACATCTCTAAACCCAAGTTGTTCTCACCTGAACAACTTTGAGATTTCTCCTTCAGAGTGAAAAGAATAAGAGGGGAAGAGTGAATTCATAGTTGAATGAACCATCAGATCCTGAGAGCCCTTGGCAGAAGCTGAGTGTGGATATGATGGAAATCCTGATTTTTTTGAACCTATGGGTGAGAGGTTTGTGGAAGGACAAAGCATCTTCCGTGTTGAGGCCTCTTTGGACATGTCCCCACAGGTAAGTTAATTGTAATTTTGGAAGGATTTAAGGTTCATCTGTAGGGATTTTGGTAAAAGGGCCATACAGATTTGAAGCACGGTGGTTGCTTTCAGCAGAAGTCTAAAAGAATGTCTTGTAAGCCAAATTTTTGAAGTCATGGGATGTAGCAATTTAAATTAAATTGTGTTTCTTTGGAAGTCCTGTGCTGAAAGTATAATGAGTCATAGAATTACTGGTTTGGGTTGGAAGGGCTCTTAAGCCCATCCAGTTCCACCCCTGCCATGGGCAGGGACTCCTTCCACTGTCCCAGGTTGCTCCAAGCCCTGTCCAGCCTGGCCTGGGGCACTTCCAGGGATCCAGGGGCAGCCACAGCTGCTCTGGGCACCCTGTGCCAGGGCCTCATCATCCTCACAGGGAGGAATTCCTTCCCAATATCCATCTAACCCTGCCCTCTGGCAGTGGGAAGCCATTCCCCCTTGGCCTGGCACTCCATCCCTTGGAAATATTCTCTCTCCATATTTCTTGTTGGCTCCTTCAGGCAGTGGAAGGCCATAATTAGGTCATCCTGAAGCTCCTCTTCTCCAGGCAGAGCAATTTTAACTCTCCCAGCCTTTCACCTGGTTTTAGCTCAAGACTGGAGATGAGAGCACACTCAGGCCTGTTCAAAGAAGGGTTTGCTCACACCATTGTGCAGCTCCAGCTGGTGCCTTTCTCTTTCAGCCCAGGGTTTTATCTCTTTCAGAGAGGCTGTAGAAATCTCCTTCATCTCTGTTACCTTGACTGTTTGATCCAGAAAAGGCGACAAACCTTGGTTGTCCCAGTGTCCTGGGTTAGGGCCCCACATCAGAAGGATTTCCCCTAAAACCATTTAACAAAACTGTCCTGTAATTTAGAGAAAGAAAAAAAATATCTGAATGGGAAGGCTGGGACCTCCTGGGTGACTGCTGTGGGCCTTTCTGGTTGGAGAGAAAAAAATGAGTTTATAGAATTCATCTAGGCTATATGAATTGGTAAAATGTATTGATTGATCCAAAAGGACCCAAATCAAACAATGTACTTTTCAATGCCATCAAATGCAAGATCAAATAGCAAGAAAGATTAGGAAGTAATGATGGGCTCCAGGAGGTTATAATTTAGATATATATTTCTGAAAGGTGGCGGTGAATTAGAAGGGATTTTTGAATTTGAAGGGATTTTTTGTGTCCTTCCTTTTGGTGTCCTCAGACATGGAGGGTTTTGTGACACCTGTAGAGCAATTTAGAGCAAATAAGGAATATTATCTCCACTAATGAAGCTGGGATGTTCCATTTTGGGAGGCAGGACTCAGACATGGTGTACACACACTATGAGGGGGCATAAGTGCATCAAAAGCTGTGGGTTCAGCAAACACCTGCAAATGAGATGGAGTCAGGAGACCAAAAAGAAGCTCTGGAGGGTAATTTGACTGTGGTATCTCAATGTCAACACCTGCACCAGATGCTTGAAGCATCTTTGCTCTGAGGGACAGAGCACTTCCCACTGAACTCCTAGAACAGAGAGCTCCTAACAGGAGCACTTGGTGGGGCTGAAGTATGATAAATTCCCAAGGAAAATAAGATGCTGTCAGTGACAGCAATTAACTGCTGGAGCAGCCTCTCCTGAATCCCTCAGCACTGTTTGCCTCTTTATTCATGACAAAAAGGTTCCATCACATTCAGCCACTGCCATGGAATAGGCTTCAACTCTCTAAGGAGGTGGAAATCTTTCTACTGCTACACTTGGGAGATGAAACTCTGTGATCCTCAGGGCCAGCACAGCCTTTTCCAGGCTTGGCTCCCACTCACTCCAGGTAATGCATTCAGGCACAAACCCACACTCTTCTTCACAAATGCCTTTGGCACAGCTGCTTCCCTGGAACCAGGAAGGAAAATCTCATGAAGCCACTGTGATCTAATGAAAAAGAATTTCCCAGATCCCAGACCCACCAGAATTCCTGGATACAAGATGTCCCTGCTGCATTTTAAAATAGGAATGACACAATGGGGCTGTAATGCCTGACTGGCCCTGGGTTTCTTATGGGGATTGGAAACTTGTCTCCAGCCAGAAGATACATCCAGCCATAGGAAGTCATACTCTTCCAACACCCCTTTTACACTCACTGTGCCTCAGCTTGGCTTTGAGACAAGTGTTTTAAGTTTCTTTTGTAAAATTGGATAGGTTTTCCTGCCTTTGGGATGAATTCTGCTGAAGATAATAGAAGCAGATTTCACTTTCTGACCTTAATCCTTCTGTCTCTTCCTGGCAGCTGGAGCAGGTTGTGCCCAGGAGCTGGCAGAAGGAACCCTTGGCTGTGACAAAACAGGCACAAGGTGTGAAAGGTGCTAAGGATGAGGCATCTATATATGATAACAACTTGTTAGTACTTTCTTTACAATTATTTCATTCCCCCTTTCCCCTCTCTCATCTCCTCTTTTACATTTATTTTGCTTTTTCTCTTTCTGCTTCTCTCTCCCAGTCTTGTTTTCCCTTCCCTCTATTCTGTCTTGCATGTATCAGCCTTTCCTGCCACAAATCAACCCTATTAGAAGCTCCAAAGGGATTCTTCCCAATGGCCTCTCTTTGTGAACTCTGCCTTTTTTTTCTTTTTAATCTGCAGTGTTCCACATTACATTGCCATTGATTTAATAGACCACCATGAATTTTACTGCCTGTCAAACAACAGCACAATTATTTTGAATTCTATTGTGGCAGAGCTTGACACCCAGCTCTGGATCACCTTACACTTTTCACCTTTGCTAGAGTGCACTTGAAAATCCAGGATAATGTTATGTGTGATTCCAGGATGGTATTTTGTGGCATTGTTTTAATTCAGCATTTTAGGGATTGAATGATTTGGCAGGTGATGGATAAGGATGGTCCCACTTACCTGATCTGGAAATGACACATGGAATGTGGAAGTTATTACAGCGTTTTAAAAACCCCAAACCAATTCTGTTCTTCCCTCTCACTGCTCCCAGCTCTGAATAAGTGAGATAGGAAGAAAACCTGTTGGTTCATTGGGTATGGGCTGGTCCCAAAAGCTTCCCTAGCAGGATGCTGAGTCCTCTCTTGCTGGGCATTAATGGGTTGCTCTGTGTGGAAAAAGGCTGGATCCATGTTCCTGGAGGCACATCACCTATGGAAAAGCAAAAACTGTCTTTGAGTACTTTGAGAGCTGATGTTGGCACTCACCAGTGTCCAGCAGATTTCTGACATGGAACGAGTGGATTACAGCTGTATCCAAATAAAGAAAGGATTGGTTCAGTCAGGATCAATCAGCTCTTTGTATCCCTGTTTAAAGAGTTCTTTCTATCATCTTGCATGCCCAGGATAAATTGTTTTCCTGATGACAGTGATAACAGATTGGGTCTGTGTTGTCTCAGGGGCTGCACATGCAGAAAAGTTCCAACTCTGACACTGAACATATTAAGGAATGATATCCTGTGAATATATTAAGGAATAGAAACAGGTTTGTTGGTGAAAGTTTGGACTCAGAAGACTAAATGGCTTACCAAGGGCAAGAGTGAATCTGAGTTGTGCCTGGAACCTGTTTCCAGTGTCCTGAAGTTTTATTCCACAATGTTTTCCCATCCCTGCTGAACATGGTTCTTCCCACAGAGAAATGTCCTCCTCAGGATCTGAGGCAGATGGATTTGGAGTGTGAGTGATCACAGAAAGCTGTTTTGATAATCCAGATTGATGATGAGCTTTTCCTTCTACAGAACCTCCCTGTTCCTAGGAGATCTCCTGGTTGTGTTAAGGGTGTAATATCAGTGTGTGAGGATGCTCATCCTTGCCCAGTCCTGAGCTAGGGCTTTGGGGGAGATTTGCTCCACCTGTTCTTGCAGTGGAGAAGGTTTATTGTCTCCTTTCAGGAAACTGGTGGATGATACACACATCTCGTTGGTCTTCATCACACACAGGGCTCAAATTTGTTCTGTTGCAGACAAAATTTGTCCTGTTTTTAGTTCAGGGTGGGAAATTCATGGCCTGAATAAATCTCCCAGGGAACTCATGCAAGATGTCATGGCTCTGCAGGGCATATGCTGGGAACCTGGCAGAACAGGCAGGTCTCTGTGCTTTATGGCCTGTGCAGAAGTAGGATTGAGCCCAGGTCCCAAAAATTTAAAGTTTAAGAGGGCCAGTGCCCTCCTTCCCCAGCATTGTGACAAATATGCCTTGTGATCCATTGTGGAGATCCCAGTCAGCCAGAATAATTAGGTGGCAACTCAATTTATTGCCTGCAGCCCTCTAAAGCTCAGGAAGTGCTCTTTCAGCCCTCAGCTAGTATTTAATCAACATACCAAAACTTTCATTAAGCCTAAATGCAATGCTCCTGAGATACTAAATTTAAAGTGCTCCTGAAAACCAGGGGTGCTTTTTGTTTGATTTACATATCACAGCATCATGCAAAATGGGACCAGGTTGACAAGGAGCCTGCATCACAGGCTCAGGAGGCTCCAGAGAGTCTTGTCCTGCTCTGACACCTCTCATACATCACCAGGTACCAAGAAGGTGGGAGAGGGGTTGGAAAATTTTTGAGGCTTTTAATTACAGATGAAGAAATGGAATTGCAGTGACAGTGGTTTCACCTGAGCATCAAAGGGCACATCTGGGTCCTTGCAGAGGTGTCTCCTGCAGGTCCACAGGCAGGTAAAAATGCTCACACCCTTCCCAGGAATGAAAAGAAATGCTGTGTCTGTATGTTGAGCTCTCCTGGGCATCCCATGACACCTCCCTGGGAACATTGTCCATCTGGAGTCCCCATCCCTGGAGGGACTGAAAAGCCCTGTGGATGTGGCACTTGGGGACATGGGCCAGCGGGGCTGTGCTGGGGGAGTGGGTGGACTCTGATCCTGGAGGTCTTTTCCAACCCAAAGAATTCTTTGGTTTGGACACCTCCTTTGCCCTCCCACATCCAGTGCTCCTCAAAGAGGACTCCACCCCTGAGTCCCCTGCACCTGCACATGGGCAGAGAAGCTCTGCTTGTACCTCTCTGCTGAGCTGCCTTTGCCAGCTTCTGAGCTGGGCAATTCCAGAGGCACCCAGCTCCAAATGGTCAGAACAGGTGGTTGCAGTGTGGCTTGGCCAATTTGTGCCCAAATGGTGCCAGTTCCTGCATTGGCCAAAAAAATCTCTGCAACTGGTGACACCAACTTCCCTGGGCTGAGCAATGGGACACCCATGTCCAGCTGGGATGGATGGGAAGGGTGAGGGAGACACAATCACACCCTGGTTTCTGACTCTACAAGATTCCCAGGAGGTTTGCCAGGAAATGTAAAACTTTGGCAAGTGTTGGAGATTGGCTTAAAACGCTGAAGACAATATTTAAACCCCATGGAAATTCTAAAACAAGGATGTTATTAAAGTGGAATTAAGGACAAAGGAGTTGCTAATATCTACAAGAAAAGGGAGAATTAAGAATTTTTGGGTTTAAAATAGTATTAGAATATTAGCTGAAACCTAGAAATAAGGTTTATCTGTAAAACATTGTCTCTAAGAAGGTTTCAATTCATGGAAGAGATAATAAGTTGATTTCAGACATTTCATAACATGTTCCCTTGTGCCAGAGCTATCCTGGAGCTGGGATGGAAGGGTGCTGTGTGTTAGTCTAAATCATAGAGCCACTCAAATGGCAAGGGACAGGATTAAATCCCAGCATAAATACCCTTTGGAAAGAATATGAATCCTTGTGCCTCAAGGGAAAAGCCAAATTCAAGTGAGAAGAGGAAACTTTTGAAAGGAGAAGCTCAATTTTGAATCAGGAAATTTTAACCATGGTAAAACTTTTTTATTGTCTGGCTGGTTTCTAACCTGGGAAGGCATAGAGGAGCTACATTTTAATCTCAAAAAAATAAGGATTCTCAAAGCATAGTATTCCCTAATCACTATGTTCTAAATGTGAGTTAGTGGTGAATGTTTTTACACTTATCAAAGACTTTCCCTTTGTTTGTTTGTTTGTTTGTTTGTTTGTTTGTTTGTTTTTTAACACTGATTGTGTTAATCAAATTGTGTTAATTTACTGTGGTAAAATGAGCAACTTGAGGAGGATAGGGTTGTATCCTAGGCTTGCCTGGAGGCTGACGGTCTGGCCTGGTACAAGTCTGGCCCTTGGCCATAATTTAATTGTTAAGGCACAAAAGCTGTGGGTCCCAGGATGTTGCCATAGCCAGCAGGTCAAGAGAAGGGATATTTCTTCAATAGTGTTGAAGAAATGTGTGAGGACACATCTGGAATACTGTGGGCAGTTTGGGGACCCCAGTACAAAAGATGCTGCCAAACTGGATCAAGACCAGTGGAGATCCATGAAATGGTTGTGGGGTTGGAGCCCAGAACAAATAGAAGGTGCTGGGACAGGGACAGAGATCTGGGAGAATTTAATTCTTCGGAGATATTTACTGTTTGGCATTTTCTTCTTTGAGGTTTGTAGAATCCCAGAAAGGGTTGGAAAGGACCTTAAAGCCCATCCAGTGCCACCTCCTCCCATGGGAAGGGACACTTCCACTGTCCCAGGTTGCTCCAAGCCCTGTCCAGCCTGGCCTTGGACACTTGCAGGGATCCAGGGGCAGTCACAGCTTCTCTGGATAGCTGTGCCAGGGCCTCAGCACCCTCACAGGGAAGAATTTCTCCCCAACATCCAATCTACAACTGCTTCGTTCAGGTTCCTCCAGAGGTGGCTGGTAGGGACCCAGTTGGACCAGGACCATCAGAATTAGCAGAGTTGGCTTCCAGTGTCTGGTGCTCCATGAATCCAGAGACACCTGGCAGCTGGAAAAGTGGTAAAGAGCCAGACAGGGACAGGTTCAGCTCTCAGCCAGAGCCTTCCAGTGGGAGAATGGTTGTCATGTGCACAAAGCAGCAGAGTTTGGATGGAGCTGTTGGAATTTGTGCATGCACAGAAAATTTTTTGAAGCTGCCTGGCTCCACTGGAAAGCTGTGGAGCAGAGAGAGACTGTGTTGTTTACCTTCTCTGAATCATTGCAGACTTCATGAAGATTCAAGAGATTTTCTTGCTGGTTGTCCATGGGGAATTAGGCATCACCTTATATATAAAGATAAGATGTTTTTCCTCTGCCTGAGGCAGGTTAGAGATAGAAGGGAGCCAAAGCATCCTTGAGGCTTGTCTAAAATACCCAGTGGAGCAGCTCCCTGTGGCTCAGGGAGAAGGTCTGGAGGCAAACAGGCAGGGCAAGGCCATTCCTGCATCCATGACTCCTAGTCAGTTGGAAGTTGAATATCACTGGCAAATGCTCTTGTCGTTAAATATATTCTTTAGCACACAGATGATCACTAAACTAAGCTATAATTATTGGTGGAGCTGGCAGTGCTGCCTGCAATTCAGGTTGCCAAACATTTCCCATTAAAAGATTCTCTTTTCCAATGCTAAATCCTTGCCAACATGGAACAGTTCAGGCTGAAATTTTCAGTTGCAGGCCATTGGCTCAGGCTGGGCTTTGTGCACATGAATATGTGTGTGTGTGAGGAAACAGGAGGG
>NC_080439.1:20464988-20594988 GCF_028018845.1 Melospiza georgiana | reverse complement strand
TGGGAGCAGAGCCTGACCCCCACCTTGCTGCACCCTCCTGCCAGGGACTTGTGGAGAGTGTGAGAAGGTCACCCTTGAGTCTCCTTTTCTCCAGGCTTCCTGGTTATTCAGGTTTTAGCCATTCCCAAACAACCCCAGCTTTGGACTGAGGGTCATTCAGATCCACTCAGGGTTGAATTTCCAGCTGGATCATTCCTGTGCACAAAAGGTTTGGTTGCTGCTGCAGTCCTGGGGCTGGGGAAGGTATTTTGTGTGTGACAGGGACCATGGCAATCTCCCAGCCTCATCTCCTGCCTGCTGCTAATCACCTGCCCACGACTGTGCCTTGCTCCCACCTTTCAGCTTTTCACATGTGGATTCTTTCCTGGTGCTTGGATCACAGGAATGAAGCAAGAAAATTGGAAATGACTCATCCTCCTATCAAGGTCAGTATTGTCTTCATTGATATATTTTCCATTTTTTAAGGGCTAAAATTACTGAAGGCACAAATCTTCTTTTTCTTCTGTTATGAGGTTTTTCCAGATGATTCCAGGACACTTTCCCTGAAAAGTAGCCTTACTTCTTTCTGCTTGAGCTGCATCCAAAGGAAAACTTTGTTCTTCCTTCTTTTGCAAGCCCATTTTTCAAACATTTAGAATGCACGTTTTCAGCCTCCTGCAGTCATCACTAAACCAAATTGTGTGTATTTTGCTCTTCATGGATCAGTCCTCAAGGAACAAATCATTTTTGTCACTCTTCTCTGAACTGCCTCCAGTTTGTCACTATCTTTGTAAAAGCAGCGTGCCCAGAGCTGAGCACACATTGTCAGCTCATGCTCACCATTCTCTTCCCCTCTGAATGAGCAAATTGATCTTTTTGTGAGTGCATGGAGATGACAAAGTGCATCAACAATCGAAAAAATTTGAAAATGGTTTTGCAAAGCTGATTTGGATGTGGGGAGGTTGCTGGCCTTCGTGGCCTGTCCTTGTAGAAGCAGATAACGGCAGCTTAGGAGAGCAACATCCTGCTTTGTGATGTGCCATTATCAGCTGCTATTTCCCAGGGGGTGCTGATGGGATCATGATTATTATTTTTTTTTACTGGATGATGGAACATGAAAGAGTCTTGACCCTCTTCATAGATGCAGTTTGTTGGGTGAATAATTCTTCTTGGCTCCAATTAATTTTGACACCGGAGTAAATCTGTCAACAGTGGAAACATCTGCAGGAGCTCTGATGGAGCCAGCTTTTCAAATGAAGGGGACACCTGCAAGAGGTCCCTGTTGCCTTCAGGATTCCTTTTCCTGTGTGGATCAGCCATGAAATGGGCTGTATGTCTGTAGTAATTCATGGAAATAAATCCATAATATGGAGCCAGGAAAGTGGTGCATTAAATGTCTACTTCCCACATGGTGGAAATTAGAGTTTCCTTTCAGCTCTTTGCTCTTATTTGGGCATAATTCCTCTTTTCCTCTTCCCCACTGACTTTCTATCTTGTGGGCATTGTGGTACTGGATGAAAGGTTGGACTTTATAATCCTGGAGGTCTTTCCAGCCCTAAGGATTCCATGATTCTACAGTTGTTCTGAAAGCCTCCACCCACAATGAGGAGATCTTTCATGCATTTGGGGGACTTGGGGGCACTGCCTTGATCCCACTGGTGTAATTGAACACCTTGGCACTAGAACATGGGTTTGTGCTTCACTTTCACTCATCTGCTACCCCCAAAAGCAGAAAGTGGAGCTCTGCAATGACTTTCTTGGTTGATTACACGGCAGGTGAAGGTGGGCTTGAGTATCTCAGCTGAGACTTCGTGTTTACCATCGTGGGGGCATAGACCACAAGTGGATCCACCTTAATCCCACCCTTAGGTCATATCAGAGTCTTTTACATCCCCCTGGCTTGTGTTGGCTTTGAAGACACCAGATTCCCTTTTGCTGGTGGTATCCAGACATGGGACCACCAGAACTCTGTCCTTTCCATGGCATCCCATGGGTTTCTGTCCCTGAAACAGGGTTTGTGCCCTTGTGCGGACATTGTGTTATGGCAGGGTGTCCTTTGTGCACAACCCCATCAATGGCAGCAATTTCAGAGCTCTAATCCCAATAAGTTTTTATGCTCAGCACTGGCTTGATATTTCCTTTGGTCATCCTTGTAGAATTACTTTCCCCAAACTGTTGTCAACTTGGGTCATTTTGTGTTACTTGTTTGAGCTTGTCAAATTTCATTTCAGACATGGGTAGTACTTGACTCATATTTACTTCAAACTCCTCTTCCTGCAGTTCATTGCTTTCATTATTTATAGGTGTTCTTGAAAGCATATCTGCTAAGCTCCTTACTGGGCCTGTATTTCACATTTAATGAGTACTTTTGCAATTTCATTACATTTTTTTTCTGAAGTCCAGGTGGCTCATTGTACAATGGATTTTTCTCTGTGGCTCCTGGTGCTTTATGGTCTCTTTCAACCTTGATTGAATTCTTCCCATAAACATATTCATGAAAATACTCGTGACCTAAAACAATTGCCAGGATGCCAAGTGCAAGCTGAGCTTTAGTGGGTTTTAGCCCACGGCTCAGATTGTCATTCTGCCACAGGGCCAGAGCCAAAGATATCTTGCATCACTTTGGGTCTTATACTCCCAGGTAAGCTCAGGAGGTTCCAGTGTTGATGCTGCTGTGAGAGCTCTTTACACAAAATCTTATTCTATTTGCAGTTATTTTGGAGTTGTTCTGCACCATCTGTGAGATCCAAGCAGCCAAGGGAAGGGACCTGGGGGTGCTGGTGGCAGCAGCTGGACATGGATCCAGGTGTGCCCAGCTGGGCAAGAGGCCAATGGCCCCTGGGCTGTCCCAGCCATGGTGTGTCCAGCAGGCCCAGGGCAGTGACTGCCCCTCTGTGCTGGGACCTGTGAGGCACCTCCAGCCCTGGGGACAGCTCTGGGCCCAGCAATTCAGGAAGGACATGGAGGGGCTGGAGTGTTCCAGGGCAGGGAACAGAGCTGGGGAAGGGAATGGAGCACCAGGAGAGGCTGAGGGAGCTGGGAAGGGGCTCAGCCTGGAGCAAAGGAGCCTCAGGAATGACCTTGTGGCTCTGCACAGCTCCTGACAGGAGGGGACAGCTGGGGGGTCAGGCTCTGCTCCCAGGGAACAGGGACAGGATGAGAGGGAACAGCCTCAAGTTGTGCCAGGGGAGGTTTGGTTGGGCATCAGGAGGAATTTCTTCATGGAAAGGGTTGCAGCACATCTTACACAAATAAGTCTTGGTCAGGGAGTATCCCTCCGTTATTGCAATATTATTAGCAGGAAAAACAGTGCCTGTGCTCTCATGCATTCCCAAAAACCTTCCTGGCCAGAGGTTACATAATCCACCTGCCCTCACTTGGCTAACTGCAAAGCTCTGCTAAAGAACATAAACATTTCTGTGTTCTCAGTGCCCGTGGTTATCCTAAACATAAGGTTTAGGATATGCTGCTGCTTCAGTCTCATGGTAATCCTCTGAGATCTGGGCACGATATGTTAGTGCTGAGATTACCCTACAGAGATGTTTGCTTGCATCTCCTAAAAAAATTTCTGAGCAGAAGCAGGAATCTTTTCCATCAGCCTTACCCAGCTTCCTAATACAAAAATCCTCTGGAGTTTGGAAGTCTAGACTTGCACACATCAGACATGCCTGCAGGCTTCCTTCAGATGTTTGGTTGTGTTTTTTTTTTATTTGTTGAAATCCTTATTTTGCTTGTTTTAATGAAAGTGACTATTTTCTGTCAGATATGTTGATTGATTTCTGTATGCACTCGGTATGTCCTGTTTTGTCACCCACTCAGGTTCAGCTATTTTGCCTTTTGGTGCCTGTGTGACTTCATGGGGGTGATTTGGAGAAAAGGAGGCTCAGGGGAGACCTTTTCACACTGTCCACAAGTCCCTGACAGGAAGGTGCAGCAAGGTGGGGGTCAGGCTCTGCTCCCTGGGAATGGGGACAGGATGAGAGGAAATGGCCTCAGGCTGTGCCAGGGGACCTTCAGGCTGGACATCAGGAGGAATTTCTTCCTGGAAAGGGCGATCAGGCATAGGAAAGGGTTGCCCAGGGGATGGTGGAGTCCCCATCCCTGGAGTTGTCCAAGGAATGCCTGGAGGCTGCACTCAGTGCTCTGGGCTGGGTGACAACGTGGGGATCGGTCACAGATTGGATTAGATGGCCTTGGAGGTCTTTCCCAAACTGTGATCCTCTGTTATGGTGCATAGTTCCTATGGAACTACAGCGGTAGCTGTCAATGTTATGGCTGATGGCATGACTTGGGTCCCTCTTTGTCACCAAATGCGTTGAGACCCACTGCTCCAGCACTGGATATTTGTCAGTCTGCCTTGGTTGCTCCACCATGCTGGTCTCTGCGTGTCCACCAGTCCATTTCTCCTCAAATCAATCTCAATCTGCAGCATTTTTGTTGGTCTGCAGAGCCATATGTTTCAGGGATTCAGAAAGACTGGTTTTGTACCTGATTTAACTTTGAGGTGAGAATGTGTCCCAAAGGGAGGATCTCTGGGAAGTCACACACCCCAGGGCTGTAGAGGTGACACAGTGGCTCTTGCCCAGCCTCCACCTTGAACTTCCATGGCTGTTCCTGAGGGGGGACAGCCATGGAAGGAGGGAAGGGTCTGCAGGGCTGGAGCAGCTGGATCTGTGATTTGACCTTGGAGAGGGCAGGAGGAGTTTGCCCGAGTTCTCAGAATAGTCTGGAGCCTGGGCTGACACTAGAACACGCCTGGAGCCTCTGGAGCTGGATAAATTCTCCCACTTTCGGGCAGCTCTTCACACCACACGGATTTGTTTGTCCGTTGCTTCCCTTCCCTATGGCCATGTATGCAAGGAAGATTTTTCCAGGTCTCCCTCCCTCAAAATCTGTGTCACCCTCCCACGCCAACTGCTCCCAAGGAGAAAAGCAGAGCCACCAAAACAAAGGTAAACCAGTTTGATGAAGATTTCTCCATCAGGCAGCCTCCTCCCCCAAAATCAGGGTGCACCAAATAATGGAGCAAACAAATACTTAAAAAAAAAAAAAAAGTCCCTATGTATATCCTGAGCATTTAAAATGGCTGGGAAATTCTTGCTTTTTGGGAGTGACCAGTTCATTGCTTTGCTAAGTATCTTTCTAAGCCACCTCTTGTCAGAAGAAGAGAATAAATGAAAAGAGAGAAAGAGAGAGAGAGAGAAAAAGACCTTTGCATAGCTTGAGCCTTTGTGCCGTGCATTCAGACTGATTTGTACCCTTTGTAGTCTTAATTATTTGTGAGAGCAGGATAACAGGAGTACCAAGCTCACCCATTATTTCCTGCATAAAAAAAGGCACACAGAAGCCGCTGATCGGTTTTGAATTAGCAAACATGATACTAAAAAAAAAAAAAAATACGCGGGGGGGGATGGGGGGGTGGAGGAGAGAGAGAGTGCATAAAAAAAATTCATTAATATCATCAGGGATTAGGAGGCTGATTAAAGTGTAGCTGTTAGCGTATGCAAATGAGCGATAGGCATTTATCAGAGCCTGTGCAAGCTGTCTCAGAGCTGTAAAGCCCACGTATGTTTTTCAGCTGATTAAAACAGTTTTAAGTTCTGGAGGATTTTTTTTTCTTTTCTTTTTTTTTTTTTTTTTTTTTTTTTGGAGAGAATAAAAAAAATTAAAAAAAGCCACCATCATCTATCCTTTTCCTTTTGGCTAAATTCCTCTAAGTGCACTCCAACCATTTCCACTTGAATGCACTCACTCTCCCTTTCTCTTTCGGGTAATGAGAGTTTGGGAAGGAAATGAATGCAAACGAAGCACGAGGCTTGCAACAGCTTCCTTGGCTTCCAAGGAACTTCCAGAATGAGGCCATTGGAGGCTGCACCCTGGCATCATCTCTGGAATATGGACATGGTGCAGCCTGGCCAGGCTCAGCCGCTGGGGGGAAGAAATGGGCTGGTGGCTCTTCCTCCTCAGCTTCATGGTGCTTGGGGGTCACTTTTGGAGCCCTGCCTCACTCTGGGGTGGAATTGGGGTCTTCATCCTGGCTCCCTGTTACAAAGGATTTGTTATTTCCACCCAGGCAATAGTTCTTCCTTGTTTTGGTTGGTAATGAATGGAATAGCAATGGATAATCAGGTGTCGGCAGGGGAAATGTGGGATGGGACCCATGACCTGCTGGAGCACAAACCCTGTTCCAAACCCTGTTCCAAACCCCAGTCCAAGGCTTGGAGGAAGGACATGTAAACCACAGTGGAGGAGGAACATCAGGGAGAGCTGCAGCTCTTCCATGCAGGCATCTCCAGATTTCTTTTTCTGCACCCCACACCCCTCTGGATCTGCTTGGCCTGGCCAAGGTTTATTGAAGACACTGGGCTGGGCTTTAACCTGGAGTCCCCAAATAAAATCCCCAGAGGGGAATTATTCAGAAAACAATGATGCTTTCTAGAAGGCTTGTTTAACACAGACACCCAAATCTGTGCTTTCCCCTAGTTCAGTCCATCTGCATCTCCAGCACTTCCAAGGAGAAGCCATAGTAAAATACATGGAAATGTCCATCTGTTATTACTAATATCAGGATTTCATGCACCCATTCATCAACACTACATTAAATTTCCCTTCCTTGAGGTATTGTCCATAATAAAAGTATTCTTTTCTTTTTTGTTCTTATTTATCAGAGATACTTTAAAGGCTCTGAGCTCTTGTTACTCCTCTATGTGTGGCTCAATTGAGAAAGGCATTTCACAGCCTTGGGACTCAACAAAAGTGGTTTTGGCAGACTGAAGTGAGGTGACTGGCTGAGGAGAGAGAACTCCTGGAGGAAATTCTGGAATTGTTCTAGATCTGGGAAAATCATGGAGCAAGTGGATAAGGGTGGTTTTGTGTGCTTTATCATGTGAACTCAAAATTTATCACGTGGCTATTGATCTTATCCCATATGTGGAGTGAGCATCATGGCAAGCATTCTTTGGAAGAGCACTCTCAGCTATGAGCCTGCCAGGTTTTCCATTATAATCCAACAATGGAATTTAAAGTGTTTATAACTTCGCTGTAAAATTTTGCTCTGTTGAAACTTGGCAAACGAGGGCCCTGCCCAACAGCAATTTTTTTTTTTTGTTGTTGGTGTTACGTATTTGGAAGTAAATCAGCTTGGCCGTTTATGTTTTAAAAGATTATTTCTTTTGAGCCCCAGTCTCTCATTTCTCAGGCTGGCAAAGGCTCCCGGCGCTGCAGGGAAAATGCATCCAGCGTAGAGGACGGGCTTTGTGCCTGTCATTGAACAGAGACCCCTTCCAATAATTGGGGAAGCACTCTGGCAGGCCCTGGACTGCATCCCATCCCATTTCCCCCCTGCAGAAGCGTGGATATTCACTGCTATTTCATACCATTCATTACCAGCCCTTCCAAGGCCAGGCAGAAATATCGTGTCTGGGTGGAAAATCAAAGAAGAGTGGAATGGAGCCAGGTTGGGAACTGCCTGTGAGTGACTCAGGAAAGCACAGTGCTGGAACACTGGGACACTGGGAACACTGGGCTGGGGACAACTGGTGGGATATCAGTGATGCTGGGTCCTTGTGGCAGCAGCTGAGGGAACACGGCAGAGCCCAGCAGCAGGGACAAAGGGAGGTTTGTATAGCAGGATGGGCACAGCTGCATCCAGCCCTGGGATCCTCAGCATAGGGAGGGCATCAACCTGTTGGAGGGAATACAGACCAGATCATGGAGGTGCCCCAAGGGCTGGAGTCCATCTGCCCTGGGCCAGGCTGGGAGAGCTGGGAGCATTCAGCTGGAGAAGAGAAGGTATGTTGGTTTGGAAAGACAGGTGCCTGCTAAGGAAGGCAGGAGCGTCCCCTGAAATGCAGAATGTAAACCCTCCCCACCCCTCTGAATTGCTATAAATTTTAAATTAAGGGGCTCTCAGGCAAAAAATATGGGAGCAGGAAATAACAGTTCTTTAATAGGGAAGAAAATAAAAGGATAAAATAAACAACGTAGTAAATCAAAACAACACTGACAGAGTCAGAACCTCACCTGACACCCTGTGGGTCAGGGTGTTGGTGGCAGTCCCATTGGAATTGTGGCTCAGCCCTCCTGCAGTGTCAGGGGTGGTTCTGCTGGAGCAGGGATCCTGTAGAGAAGGATGTATTCTTCTTTTGAAGATCCAGTGGAAGGAGAGGCAGCTGCTGTTCCTTTGGGGAATCCAGTGGGGAAGCTGTGCTGGTGTCTCAAAACCTCTGGATTATATCTGGGTAGCAATGCTTGGCTCCTCCCTCTGGGCTCACATCTCCCAATGGGATGCTGTAGTTCTTATCAGCCATGCAGTGACATTCAATAGGTCTAATCAGCAGATGTCCCCTCCCGAGGGAGGAGTGATTGTGGAAGAGATAAGGAAAACTGCCCACTTGACAAAAGAAAGCTGCCAACAAAAGAACTCAAATGGTAATAGAATACATCTTGCCTTGCAATCTGGAACAGAAGGCTCCAGGGAGACCTTAGAGCCCCTTCCAATGCCTAAAAGGGTTCCAAGAGAGGTGGAGAGGGACCCTTGGACAAGATATGGATTGAGAGAACAAGGGTGAATGGCTTTAACTTGAAAGAGAGTAGGCTTAAATGGAATATTGGGAAGGAATTGTTCCCTGTGAGGGCAGTGAGACCCTGGCACAGGGTGCCCAGGGAAGCTGTGGCTGCCCCTGGATCCCTGGAAGTGTCCAAGGCCAGGCTGGACAGGGCTTGGAGCAGCCTGGGATAGTGGGAGGTGTCTCTGCACATGTCAGGGGTTCTAAGCTGGTTGGAATTTTTGGTCCCTTCCAATCCAGGCCATTCTATTGACTCTTTGCTTCATTCACTGTTCCTTTTCCAATGATAAAAAGGAACAACAAATGATGACTTGTTTAAACAAATAATTGATGCCCAAGCTGCCATTTCTATGGCCAAATGTGGGCTTCCACCTTGAAGCTGAAAAGAAGTTCTGGTTGTGCCACATTCAAAATTAAACAAGGAAACAAAAAAGGCTTAGAGATGATACAAAGACTTCCAAGTGTGGCTGGAGTGACAATATTGTCTGTTTTTTCCCAGGAAAGAATGACTAGAAAATTAAATGACTGCAATAAACGGTATAAAGGAGGTCAAGCAGGCAGTCAAATTTATTTTTTAGACAATTACAACAGTGTCTCATTCAAAGGGACGCTGAATAAACTTGAAAGGCAGCAGAACTGAGAACTGATAAAAAGACACTTTTGGGAACAATTCATCTATAGCCTCAGGCATTCATTGCCCCAAGATGTTGCTGCAGCCAAGTTCTCCTCTTATACTACTCAGGAAAAAAAGCTGTTAGAAAAGATAGGAACCATCACATTCCAGGACTCACAGGAGGTTGTTCCACAGCAGCCTGTCCTGGGATTTTCCTCCTCTCCTCCTGGCACTGCTGGGGGTGCAATGACACTGGTCTTGGACACTGGTGGTGTTCTGAGCAGATCCAGCTGTTCATGTCCCCCAACATCTGGAGATTTCCATATTGCACCTGCCCCACTGAGAGACGCTGCTCTGGTGGGGCCGGCAGGAGAAGAAGGTTTTGTATAAATGAGAAAACTGGGAGTGTTGATTTCCCCTCAGGATGGACACACATTTCAGGAGAGAGTACTCCCAGCAGCTGTTCCCACACTGTTCTGTGATTTTACTTAAGCCAAAAAGTTATAAAGCTGCTTTTTTCTTAAATAACATAAATCAGTCTATTCTGAAATATGTCATTCCATTGAGCCTTTCAACAGGGAAGTCATGATCCAGCCAGGTGAAGATTTCATCGTCTGTTTGCTGAGGTAGATTCCTGAATTTCAGAGGAGCTTTGGGGCAAATTTTCTCCTGCTGCTCTCCTTGACAAGGCAGTTTGGACACATGAGCAGCTGCCGAGACAGAGGAGCTGTACAAGAAGAAATACAGCCCGACTCCTAAGCATTTTTGGAACTCTCCAAAGGCTGGCTGCAGTCTCGTGGAGCTGGCAGATGAAATTGGAGTCCAAGACGTATTGCAGTAATTCTGCCAAGGAAGTGCTAACAACAGGAAACACAATGCAAATATAATCGAGGTCATCAGCCCCTTTTCCTTGCATAAGTACTTAAATATGTGCTGGTATTGCAGTTACTTAACTGTAATTGCTCAGGGCTTCACGGTCGCTGAGCTTGTATTCTTCCCTCAGGTGATGTATTGGTTTCTGACCCTCCTTGGGCACGCCCTGTAAATATTTACACACCTCCAGTCAACGGCTTTGTGTGTTTATTCAAAGAGGGGACAATTAACACGAAGAGGGAAGGAGTTTTCCAGGCTCCTTACAGACCTGGTGTAACCGGTATAGGGCACAAAAATGGATGTGAGAAGTACATCCAAAATGTGTCACTTTTGGAGGGGTCCAGAGCGACTTTTTTCTCTGCTTCAGGTGGGGAAAATCTTCTTTGAGCAACTCCTGGAAGTGATGCTTGAATTACCACAATTTAAAAAACTCAGACTTGTTACAGACATCTTTTATGAAAAATCTTTTCATTAGGATTTTTCCTCCTGAGAAGCTGAGAGCCCTCAAGAACAAAATATAAACAATGATTATGTGCTGCTGTGGAATGCAACAGGTGCATCTGTGATTGGTCTCATGTTGGTTGTTTCTAATTAATGGCCAATCACAGTCAGCTGGCTTCGACACAGAGTCTGAGCCACAAGCCTTTGTTATCATTCTTTCTTTTTCTATTCTTAGCTAGCTTTCTGATGAAATGCTTCCTTCTATTCTTTTAGTATAGTTTTAATATAATATATATCATAAAACAATAAATCAAGCCTTCTGAAACATGGAGTCAGATCCTCGTCTCTTCCCTCATCCTCAGACCCATGTGAACACCGTCACACAGGCTTCTCGCAGATGCCTCTAAACTTCTTTCCACACCATTGCCAGAGGTTCTCCTTGGTCCCTCCAACCCCCCTGAGCTCTCTCCAGCTCGCCAGGGAATGCCCATGTGTGGCACTGACAGAGTTAACCAGGATGAGATCATTTCCACAGCTGACTGCTCTGCAAGGGGACAACGGAGATGCTAAAGAATATTTACTAAAAGGCAGAACATTTGTGGGAAAAAAAATATATATCCAAGCACACATAATTACCACAGCATATCATGCTTTCATTTTGCAGCTTTCTTGATAACTTCTGGCACAGCTCTCTGGCAGGGAGAGCTTGGGTTAGTGAACAAGCCATCCGTGCCTCCTTTCCCATCCTTGATGTGCCAAAGAATTGGATACAGCTCCAGCTGAAGCTTTAGTCGTGTTTTAATGTGCACTTCCAACTGGAGTGTTCATGTTTTGCCATCCAGAACAGGATAGAAGAACCAGGTACTGGAGGATAAGGTGGAGGGCACCTCCTTGGAGGAGATTGTAACACTGCAAACCAGGTTGTGCACCTTCCCCTCCCTTGCATGGGCCTTGCTGGGGAGAGTTGCTCACCAGAGAAGAAAATGATGCCTGGGACAGGTAAGACACTCACTTTTCCAGCTCAGAGTGATGCACCTCAGCCAAAATGTTCTGAATGCTGCTAAATCCTTGTACTTATTCAATTTCCTTTGCCTTTTCAAACAGGAAGTTTGTGGAGAGACATCCATGTCTCCTTCCCACAATTTCCTGAGTGGATTCTGCCTTATGTGCCCTGGTGCAGGTGAAGAAATCCTATGGCCTGGGTCTGGGGCTGGATCACAGTGCACAAAGAGAGCACCCAGTTCTGAAATCTGCCCATTCCTTGCCTTTTTCACCTCTTTCTGGCACTATTTTGCTGTGCAGGGTGAGGTTGCAGATGGCAACTTGTCACCGTGGGACATCTCAGGTAGGGGATACTGGGTGCCTGAAAGATTTCCATGTTCCCAGACACTGCAGAAGGGCATCCCCAGGCTCCACGGTGGTCTGGGAGCAGGGGGGTTGGATGGGATATCCTCTGTGTCCAATGCCCCAGAGAGATCATCTGGGTTGTGGCTGCTGGGTCCCTGGTGTGGCAGATCCTGTTACTCCAACCTGTTAGAGCTCAGTTTGCCATGTTTGGAGACCTGTGTTCAGCTTTTGGATAGCAGAAGTATAAAATGACCCTTCCAGGAAGGATTTCTGATCCTGCCTTCAGCAGTCTCTCAGCACTGTGGCTGCCTGAAGAGTTTCTTTCAGAAACAGGATGGTGTTCAGAAGTGTTTGCAGGATCTGTTCCCATTGATGCTTTGGTGGTAGGGCTGGGGGGTTGCAGGGGCAGTTTAATAAAGTTTTTCTACATTTTTGTCTGACACTTTTGTAATATCCTATCCGATCCTATCCTAATCATGTCATGTCAAGTCATATCATATATCATATCAATTGTATCATATCATGATTTGTGTTGGAAGGGACCTCAAAGCTCATCTTGTTCCAACCCTGCCATGGGCAGGGACACCTCCCACTATCCCAGGTTGCTCCAAGCCCTGTCCAACCTGGCCTGGAACACCTCCAGGGATCCAGGGGCAGCCACAGCTTCTCTGGGCACCCTGTGCCAGGGCCTGCCCACCCTCACAGGGAGGAATTCCTTCCCAGTATCCCATCTAATTCTGCCCTCTGGCAGTGTACAGCCATTCTCCCTTGTCCTGTCTCTCCAATAGGGAGTCCCTTGTCCATCCAAAGTCCCTCTCCAGCTCTCTTTGAGCCCCTTTAGGCACTGGAAGGGCTCCAAGTTCTCTCTGGATCCTTCTCCTCTCCAGGTGAACACTCCCAACTCTCCCATCCTGTTTCCAGAGCAGAGGGGCTCAAGCCCTTGGAGCACCTCAGTGTCCTGCTCTGGAATGGCCCCAACAGCTCCATGTCCTTCTCAATCCCATCACAGCAGAAGAAGTTGGATGTGATTGCCATCCTTGTGGGAGTTAACACAGCCCAGAAAAGCCTGGAAGAAGGGCCCAGCCTTCCCCCCATTCCCAGGCAGGCAGCACAGTCCCAAGGACGTGATATTTATCAAATCACTATCTCAGGCTGGTGAAGACTACTGCATTTTACAGGTTTTGTTTATGTATACATCGTAGCTCTGTGGTCTAGGAAAACATTTTTTAAACTAAAAAAGAAAGCACACGAAAATACAGAACTTGCAGAAGTTTTGTAGATGAGATAGAACAAAACAGTTTGTTTAGTTGGGCAGTACACAGATTGCGGCTTGAATGCTTGATATCTGTGAGTTAAAACAGAAAGCAGTCAGGAAATGGAGCCTTCAAACCACAAACCTTCAAATCCCAAGCTGTGGGATTCCTGACAGAAGAGGGTAATGGCAGCTCAGGAGCCTTTAGCACCTCTCCCAGCAGATGATCCTTTCTGCAGTGGAATGCCTCTCTCACTAATGGATGTTACAAGTAGTTTAGCTCTAGTTTTGCTGTACGGCCTTTTGCAAATTCAATTACTGAGCCTCTTGTCTTGCCACAGTCGGAATTGTTCTCAGCCTAATATCGTGTTCGTCAGGCTTTTGTTTTGTTCTCCTTGCAGCCCCAGATGTCCTTGTTGTGAGCCCGAGCATCTCCTCCTCCTCACGGCCCTGCTACCTTCGCGTGCAACACTTCTGCTGCTCTAAAGATACCAAAAGGTTTTAATTACGATTAAGCCAAGTCATTTCTACACTTTCGAGCTGTAAATAAACAGCCTGTTTTGGATAATGGAGGTAATGGTTTGCATTTCAACTCTACTTCTAACCTCTGATTTCTGCTTGTAATATTTTATGTGGTTAAATCAATTTTTTCTGCCATTGAATGTAGCTTTTCTTTCCTTTTTTTTTTTCCATTCTTTTTAAACCCAGTTGTAAAGTGTGTGTTTCATCACATCCTTGTTACCCTAGGACATGCCTGCTGCAGTTAAACTCGCCTGTAATCATCCTCCTTTTCAGAGGGGTCTGGAATGGAGACGAAGAATTTTTGTTGTTTCTTCCTATTGCTGACAAAGGAAGCAAATGCTTTAGCTTATTAAAAATCAGGTAAAAAATCAGGTAAAAATCAGGTAAAAATGCAGGCTTTGGGACGTGGATGTGGTTTCTAAATTCACAGTGTGGTTTATTGTACAGGTGCTGCACACACCTGCTTTGGGGTCACAACCCTTCTGCGTGGCCTTAGCCAACCCCAGGTTGAAATCAAACTGTGGCTGCATGACTGTTAAACACACTCTTCAATTTCCAGAGCTGCTCTAAACATGCTTTACGAGGGCAAAGCGACTTTTCCAGGCGGGGAATTAATGGTGATTATTTCAGGGGACAGGAAATATAATATGTATCATCAGTGCAAACTGACTTAAGCCAGCCAAGGAGTTATCGCTGGAGTATTTTCATCTAGGTCACTTAAAGCCTTCATTAATTAAATACTGCTGTGTGATTTCTTTCCAAAGTTTAATCTACAATCTGGATTTTTGATTAAAATATGTGCAATTTCAGCCAGCTCCTCACAGTGACCACGCCGTGGTTTTACAGAGTCCTCAGATGTCACTGCTGTTGCCTTGGATTCCTCTTCCTTGTGTGCTGCTGAAATTGCCCTTTGGATCCTGCCTCAGTCCTTCCTCAGCGTCCTGCACCAAATGTAAACCCCCTGTTTTTGCTCTTCCTCTCTGCTGCTACACTCTCCTGACTGGTGTGGTTTTGTGCATAAGAAAAGTCACATTTTGAGCCAGGGAAGAGGGAGGAGAAGGGGATGCTCTTCACCCACTTTGGTGGTGGCGTAGGAATTGCAGCCCAGAATTGCATGGTATAATTTCAATATGTCTGTGTTGCTGGCAGGTCACAGAGTCCCAGGATGGTGTGGGTTGGAGGGATCTTAAACCTCATTCCTGCCCCTGCCATGGACAGGGACAACTTCCACTATCCCAGCTTGCTCCAAATCCTCATCTTGGACACTTCCAGGAATGGGGCATCTCCTGTTCCTCAGGCTTGTGTCTCTGCGGCACCTTAACTCCATAATGTTGGACCATCTTTTGGTAATCTCTGGTAACATTCAATCACTCCTGGGTCAGCTGGGAGCTGAGTGAAGCCTTTTCCTTCCAGGCTGTCAGCTGCTCCACACGAAATGCAGCATTTGCTGCTCCATGAAAAGCAGCTCCTTGGCCCCTGGGTGCTTCCCAAACACCATGGTGGTCAGTGGCCCTCTTCCTTTCCCTTCTGCAGAGCTTTTCTTGCAGTGTTGGTGTTACCTTCCAGCTGCCTGGACTGTCCTCCTGAGCAGGAGGGAATACGAGGAGCAAAGAGGAGCAGGGAATAAGAGACACAGAGAATTCCTAAACACATTTTTCCAATTAAAACAACAAATCCAGAGCCTGTATGAGCATAAAGTATTGCATGTGTGCATCACTTTAAAGACCTGCCTAACCCCCTTCCCCAGACCACAACCATTAACTCTTTTTTTTAAAGCCAATAATCAATGTGGGTCTAATTTGTTACATTGACATTTTTGCTGGTTTCATCTGAAAGAATTAATTAACATCAAAATGTTTCCTTTCCAGGTGTAAGAGTGGGGTGTCTCAGCAGTCAGATAAGTTTTGACCTTTGTTGAGGGAACATTTAAATGAGGTCAAGCCTGGGATCTCGTTGACTGAAGATCTGGTGTCTGCTCTGACAGATCTGGAAATACATTACCTGGGCCTTCCAGGCAGTGGTCCAGTGGTCTTGGCAGGGCAACTGGGAAGTGGAGGATGTGAAAATAGAGAAAGCTCCACCCTGAATCCTCTTTCCCAACTTCAAGGCATCTTTCTGTCTTAATCTCTGCAGCTGCATCTTGGCCAGGAGTCCCTGGGACCTGCACTCTGCTAATTGAAGTGCAGTTGGATCAAAGCTGTCTCAGCCTGAAGAGCAGCTTTTCTTTATGAAACATCCTCTCTAATGCACCTTGTGCTGATTCCAGTGGGTGATAGGGAGCTGGGGAAAAGGGGAGAGCAGGAATGTTATCCAGATACACCTGGATCTGCAGCACTTGTTTTAATTGCTTCTGGAGCTCTTCACCAGGGCCTCGTCAATAGGGCTAATACAGAGGAGGACTCAATTTATTTCCCACAAGAGATGGTTGAGTTGTTTTCTCTTTGTTATGAAGATTGATAAGAGGAATTGGATAAAGTCTGGGCTGCTGCTTAACCACCTCTGATCATTCTGGGCTTGGGTGGAGCCTGGCTGCCAAGCTGGGATGCTGGAGTGCATCCCAGGAGGAGTACAAGGACCTGGGGTGTTTCCTGCAGTGGCAGCACTGGAAACTTTAATCAGTAAAGTTAAGCTTTTAGTGCTTAATTTGGAAAACATGCGGAGCAAAATGTTTTACAGGTTAGAATGGGAGGATGATGCAGAGATCTGCTGACATTACAGTGAGTCGAAGGAAAAGTATCAGGGAGCAGGTGCTGCAAGGTCTCCCTCCTTCTCATTTACTCAATCACTGAACCAAGAGACACAAACCCTTGGATCAGTAAAATAACCTTATTGGGCACCTTCAGACCCCTGGCTGCCTGGCACAGCCCCGGACAGACTCCCCTGCAAGCACCACAAGGCTCCATGACCAGAGATGTCCCTGGTGCCAGCTCTCCTGTGGTGCCTCACTCATGGACCATCACATGGGGCTCAGGATCCAGCCCAGCCCTGGTGTTGCTCCACATTGGCCTCTTGGCTGGATTGTTTTTCAAGAGAGGTGTCTGGAGCACAGTAATTGCAATGTTTGAGAGGGCATCGGGATGCTCATTGTCTATTTTGTGGCAGATCCTGCCTCTTCCTTGTTGTGTGCTCTTCTCTGTCCTCTGTCCTCTCCTGAACCCCCAACTAGTGCAACCTCAGTGAAAATTAATAATGGCATCCCTGAGAAAAAAAAAAAAAAGGTATTTTATTATCCACATTCTGCCATGGTTTGGGGTAAAGGAGTTTGGAAATAGCTGGAATAGCAAAGCCCATTGATTGTGTCCACCGCAGGTGGGAGGAATGACTTGGTGGCTCCCTTGCACTCCAGATTCTGCCCTGGCAATTAGCAGGGAAGAGACAGAGCCCATCTGAGTTTCAAAATTTAAATTTAAATGTGTCTGTTAAAGATAATTCATGCAGGGAATGCTGTGGCTGGTCAGAGCTCTGGCAGAGGATGGCACTGCTCCCCAGGGACTGATCTCTGGTTCAGGGCAGTCATGTCCTCTCTCTGGAGCTGGTAACAGCTCTGACCTCATGCCTTGATCACTTGAGAGACATTTTTTGAGGTGTCCCCTGGTGCTGTTCCCCATGAGGTGTTTGAGAGGACAGCTCACCTGTCCCAAGGGATGACTTATAGGTGGGCACATCCCCTTAGCACTCCTGGGAACTGTGGAAGCCCACACAACTCTGGGAATGCTGGAGCTTCCAAACCAGCTTGAGGTGCCCCATTCCCAGAGGCTTCAGCATGAAGGCAGCCAGAAGCGCAGGGCTCTGCAGGTGCCACATCACCACATCCACTGCAGAATCCACTCCAACCATCACCACAGAGCACACACAGACCTGGGCTCCATCCCACACCCTCCAGCCAAGCTCTCCTTTGAGTGAAACCCAGTCTGTCCCACCTCAGTGTCCCCAGAGAGCTGTGTCCCCATTTGGCACAGCCTGGTGCCACCACCAGAGCTATAAGTTGGTCTCTCCACATCACACATGGTCCCTGGGTGGCACAACCTCTCCATCGTTGTCCTTGGGGTTTATCCTTGTGCCCATGGGTTAGAACAGCTGGGAAAGCTTTTTTTTTATGCCTTCATCCTCATCTCCTGCCAGGCATTTCTAGTGTGCCTGCTTTTAAGTGTCGTGCACTGGTATACAGCTATTTACAGTGCCTGTTTCTGCTCTCCCAGCAGTGTAAATCAAGATTAATTCCACTGAAGTTTATGGAGTTACGCCAGTGTAAAACTGACTGATAAGAGATTCAGGCCATTTTCATCGGGTTTGTTTGCTTGTTTGTTTGAAATTATATGTGTTGCTGTGGAATGATAAAGTGTGGGGATTCAAAGGCAGGTTCACTGCAAAATACGATTCAAAAGGTTTTTGACTTCACATAATACAGCAAAACAATCACTTACAGCAGTTGTATTTTATTGTGGAGTGTGATCACGGAGTTTGGAGGAGGAGAGGATGAAAATGAGGCAGGGAAGGAGGAGGGGAAGAATTGAAGTTTCCCAACACAGCATCAAAGGCGCCAGTGGAAAATTGGGGTGCTGCCACAGAATTTTACATAGATGGTAATTTAAGCAGGTATCCATGAGAATGTGGCTGAGTGGCTCCCAAGATCCCTTCGGTGATGGTCACACCAGCTCAGACACCAAGTGGACAGTGCAATTCCCTATATTTTGCAAATTCATCTTGCAAAAGAGCCCCACTGCAGATGGAGGCAGTAAAGCCTCTCCAAAAGAGCTGCTGTGTCACCTGTCCTTGTGTTTACTCACAGATCCCCATCTCTGTTAACACACTGGAAGGTGTGACAGAATCCACCATGTCCTGGGGCATGTGGCATGGAAAACCCACTGTTTTTTCTCCTTTATGTTCTACAGAGCAAGTGGCCAGTGGATAAATAATTCAGGTTTCTTTCCATGTTGTTCCTACAGAGATTTTGAGCTGAGATCTGGTTTCACACACCTTGTATCAATGTAATTTTCCCTTTTTTGTGGGAATTGTAGTTCTGTTCTTTCACCTCTGGTATGACACAGATTCACCCTCATGAGTTCCTCTCCCTCCTGCCAGGTGTCTGCTTGGAGCAACTTGTCCTGCAGCATCTGCTGGCTTTCCCAGCAGCTTTCCCCAGCTCCCTCAAGCTATCACAGTGCTTTTGGTTCCTTGAATGCAGAGATACTCCTGAAGAATTCCAAGCTCCAGGTGGGTTTGGTCCGGGACAAGTATTTTTCAGATCAAAATAGTGGGACTCAGTTTCCTGTGGCTGTTAATAAATTAATTCACTCCTTACATGCACGTGTTCACTGCTTTAGTAATTTATGCTTATTTCAGAAGACTAATATATTACTCTCTGTGTTTCTGTTGGACAATGTTGCTTTGCAAAGCTGAGGGAAGGAGAGATTTTGGGATTGGTTGTGGCTTCTTGTGTGTAAGATCGTGACAGAGGGTTTAATTACACAACTACAGTGCTTTATTTCCTTGGCTGGGCAAGTAGGAGGTGCTGAGGTAACAATATCATGGTCTGAGGTTTCCCTCATCCTCCAGTGTTTGGGTCCAGGAGCCTGTCCAGGGAATGGAAAAGAGCTGGGGAGGGGAATGGAGCACGAGGAGAGGCTGAGGGAGCTGGGAAGGGGCTCAGCCTGGAGCAAAGGAGGCTCAGGGGGGACCTTGTGGCTCTGTACAACTCCTGACAGGAGGAGACAGCTGGGGGTGGTCGGGCTCTGCTCCCAGGGAACAGGGACAGGAGCCAAGGAAATGGCCTCAGGCTGTGCCAGGGAAGGCTCAGGTTGGACTTTAGGAGGAATTTCTCCATGGAAAGAGTGCCCAGGCATTGGAAGGGGCTGCCCAGGGAGGTTTGGAGTCCCCATCCCTGCAGGTGTCCAAGGAGGGCCTGGACATGGCACTCAGTGCTCTGGGTTGGGTGACAAGGTGGGAATCGGACACAGGTTGAACTTGATGGTCTTTGAGGACTTTTGCAACCTTAATAATTCCATGATGTGTTCAGTCTGGAGAAAAGGAGACTCAGGAGGATCTCTCTCCACCAAAGCTGTGTTGGAGGTGTCCTCACAGGCCTGTCCTAAGCAGAGCCAGAAGGGTGGAGCTGTGCCACACGCAGGATCCCTGTGATGGGATCCACATCCAAGGGCTGAGCTCTCTGGGGTGGTCCTTGCCTGGCAGAGGGAAATGAGCCACGATTCCCACAAGCACAGACGAAGCCAACACCTTTGTGATCTCCAGGGTGGATTGTCCTGGGCTCCCAGGCCTTTGTGAGCTCCAGGGTGGATTTGTCCTGGGCTCCCAGGCCTTTGTGAGCTCCAGGGTGGATTGTCCTGGGCTCCCAGGCCTTTGTGAGCTCCAGGGTGGATTGTCCTGGGCTCCCAGGCCTTTGTGATCTCCAGGATGGATTTGTCCTGGGCTCCCAGGCCTTTGTGATCTCCAGGGTGGATTGTCCTGGGCTCCCAGGCCTTTGTGAGCTCCAGGGTGGATTTGTCCTGGTCTCCCAGGCCTTCGTGAGCTCCTGGGTGGATTTGTCCTGGGCTCCCAGGCCTTTGTGAGCTCCAGGGTGGATTGTCCTGGGCTCCCAGGCCTTTCTGAGCTCCAGGATGGATTTGTCCCAGTATCCTCCCAAATAACCTTCAGCTGGGGTGACATTTCCCTCCCTGGCTCCCAGCACATCCCACCTTTGTCCACAAACCCCACACCCAGCCCCATGGATTATCCTCTGCGTGCTGAGGAGAGGCTCCTGCATTATTCCAGAGCCTCCCCCCCTCAGAGCTTGCCTATGTAATGTTCTTCCCTTACAAATTTCATCTTGCTGCTCTGTGCATCCAAACGATCCGGTGATGGAGCGCACAGGGAAAAAAAATTATAATGCCATTAAAAGTTATCATAAATTTCAGATCAGCATCACTTTTAATCCGATACACAATTTTACTGCCTCTATAAAGTAGGTGATTTGCAGTGGTCTGAGGCGTCTCCTGGCGCGTTTTACTTCTTTTTAAATTAAACACACCAACTTTGTGCTGAATTCAGAGTGCGGACATAAAAAAGGGGGTAAAAAGGAGAGGGAAGGGACATCAGATGGGAATTGCAATTGAATCTTTATATATGCCATCTTGGTACTGTGGTACTAAATATAGTACCAGGTAAATAGATGTGCTGAAATATTCAGAATAAAAAACAAATGTTCCAATAGCAGGGAAACTGAGCATGGAAAATGTTTCCCTGGCTGCTGTGCTTTAGAGGCTAAAATGCTGTTGTTTAAAACACTCTCTGCTGGAAGATCTTCTGTATCTCATGCATTAAATTATACACTGTGCACAAACATGGATTTTATATTTTAGATTGTATATTATGGGGTTTCTAACCCTCCCCCCTGCCAATGGAGCGAGCAGTAAACCAAGAATATCCAATTAATATAAATATAACATTATGCCATTTGCTGATATGAAATTTTTAGGGCTGGGAATGGAAAACAGACAACATTTCATGGAGAAATATTTGAAATTAAGATTAGAGATCAGGTAATTATGCATCAGTGATCAAGATTCCACCTGCTTGTAGGCCCAGAGGTGTCAGAGCCTGACAAAACCACCATGACCACCTGAAGAGCTGGTCCCTCCCTCCACCTTTTTGCCCCAGTAACCCCCCATTTTTGGGCCAACATTTTGTAACTGATCTCATCAATATCCTCTGGTTGTACCTCCAGTCTTTGCTCCAAACCTTAAGGAGAACAAGAACTAACTGGCGCCTTTGCTGAGCTGCTCTCTGCCTTCAAAAAAGGCAAAATATTTCCCCAAAGTAATTCCGAAAAGGCTCATCCCTGTTGTGTCTCACTTGAGTTTTATAAAAGGACAAAAAATAATTAGAGTTCAGTTTTAAAAATTCTTTTCTCAATCAGTTGCGGTTTTATTGGCTGTTAAAGAGGATTCACGAGGCTCTGGAGGTCTGTGAGGTCAAAAAAATAACATAAAGGAAAAGCTTGTATAGTCCCAACCTCTTCCTCTCCTTCTCCGAGACTGGGAGATTTTGGTTGGAATAAATTAACTTTTGCCAGAGGTAGCAAGAAACCGAAGCAGCCACATTTCAGTCATGGTCTGGCCCAGCAGCTCTCCTTTCCAGGTGACCACTAGGGTGACCAGTGAAAGAACAATTTTCCATGTGGTTTGGATGGATTATTTGTAAAATGAAGTGCATAGAGAGATCCAGCTCTAATTTTCTAAAATGTAAAAGGTCAAGGAAGTGAAAACCTACCCCTGAGGATGTGGCTGCAGGAAGGAAGCAAACATTTAAAGAGATTTTAAAAAAATTGATACGATAATTTATTTTTTGTTTCAATTTCCAGGTAAACAGTTTTCCCTACCAGCCCCATGCAGGAGTGTGGATATTTGGGCTGTCTCCCTCCCTTGCAGCAGCAGCTGTCGGGTGTTTTCCAGCCATTCCTACCTTGGAACACAGTGGGGTGTCCTCTGCAGGGACAGGAGTTGGACTTGATAATCCTTTTGGGGGTAGTCTATGATTCCTAACTATTTCCTTGTGTTTTTTTTTTTTTTTTTAATTATTATTTTTTTGAGCTGAGACAATTTATTTCCTGGCTCTGAGCTCTATCAGCAGCTCCCGATTCCCTCCCGACTTCCAGGCATGGATTTGATCATTCAGCTTTTCCTTCCTCCCCTCATCTGTGCAGCACAAGGAGCTGCCTCTTCCCCAACCCTCTCTGCCTCCCAGTACTTTCCTATCAGGCACAACACTCTGCCGTGGGCCCGAGGGCGTGATATTTTATTTATTTTGATTTATATAATTAAGGGGATGTCTGTCCCCGAGTGGAGCCAGCCTGGCGCTGATGATGTGGTGAAACGCCACCGGCGTGAGAATGATGGTTTATTCTAACCGCTGACACCATTCAGCAGCTTGCCGCTGTCGCTGGCAGGGAGAACGTCTCCAGATCTCACAGAAATGGCAGTTTCGTCGGGAGAACTGTCTGGGGTGGGAGGGAAGAAGTTCCCTGCGTGGCTGCAGGCTCCCAGCTCTGGGCTGTGCTCGGCTCCGAAGGGAGAGGTGCCCGGGAGCATCCCCAAAAATCCTCTCCTGGGCCTGGCATCGGCTGTTTCCCGCTCCCTGCTGTGTTTGTAGGCGCAGTTAGGGAGCTGAGGATGATTTGGGAAGATGTGCACCCCTCCATCTTTCCCTCTGGCCCATCCCTGCTGGATTTGCATATTCAGGGTTGGAATGAGATGAGCTTTAATGTCCCTTCCGACCCAAATCACCCTGTGGTTCTGTAATCCCACCACTCCACGATTCCCTTCTGTATTGTAGAAACCCTTCAGCCCCACCCCACCCGGTTTCACCGTGCCCTTCGTGCCCAGGACATATCAGAAATCCCAATTTTTGCCGGGAGGAGCTGCTCCGTGAAGGTGGAGCCCGCAGAGCATCACCCGGCGCTGAGCTGTGGGGCTGCTCCCCACGAGACACCTCCAGGCACGGCGAGTGGGAAAACAAGACTTTCTCAGCTTTCTGAGCATTGCATTCTATAAATAACCCCCCAAACCCTGAGCATTGCATTCTATAAATAGCCCCCCACCCCCTGGTCCCCCTCCCCAAATCCTGGGAGCCGGCAGCTGGGCTGGAGCATCTCCTGGCGGACTGGCGCATCCCTGCTCCCGCTGATGCTGCCCGCGGGGCGCCCGCGGAGGGATGGCCGTGTACCGCTCTCTCTCCCTCTGTCTCTCTCTCTTTATTGCTCCCGATTCAAATTCAAGGCTTGTTTAATCAGCAGACATTAGCAACTCGACAGAAGTCTGGCTGCAAGGGAAAGAAGGGGGTGGGCGGGCGGCGGGACCTGGGAATGCGCTGCTCTGGAGAGCAGGGGATGATGCTTCTCCCGCCTTGGAGTCACTGCCCAGGCGGGCAGGGGAGGAATGAGGGTGCCATGGAAGTGGGGCGCAGGAAATCAGCCAGGGAGAGGCGCTGGGAAGGCCTCGGGATCCCGGTGATTGTGTTCTGGGAGTAGCTCTCCTCCTCAAGGGGTTCATGGTGTGCATTGCTGGGAGTCTGGGGGCAAAGATTTCCCCTTTTAGTTGCAAGATGTTGGTTTTCCCAGGTTGGATTTTGTTCTCCTAGCGATGATTCTCTCATCCTCGGAGGGCTTCTCTCCCTCCATCCATCCATCCATCCATCCATCCATCCATCCATCCATCCATCCATCCCATCCATCCACCTCCAAATCCCTGCTCAGCCTTCCAGCCCCACTTTGCTGTGTGGAAGATCCTGGGAAACGGGCTGGTTTACCATAGGAGACCTATTGGCACGGTGAGATTGTGTGGGTCAGTGAGGCACCCCCACTTCCATGGGGTGCTGCTGTGGGGGGCAGTGACCACCCCTCCCGGGAGCACCACTGTCTTCTGTCACTTGGAATTGCTCACTGGGAGGACATGGGATCAGCTGGGAATGTGTTTGGAAGCAAATATCCCACAGCTAACTCCCCAGGTTCCTCTGTCAAGCAAAAATTCTGCATGAATTTGCAACATATAAACCATCAAGAGGGCTGTTTGCAGCTCAAAGGTGTCCCAGCAAAAGGGCAATTCCTGCTTAAAACCATCCAGATTTCTCTCCAAACCCCCTTGCTGAAGGCTCTGTATCCATCCCATTGCATCCATCCCATTGCTCTGGAAATGGGAGTCCCCCTAGAGCCCCCCAGTGACAACCTGGCTCCATCCCATGGGATTCCCACAGGGAAAGTGGCCCTCAGGGACACACAGCTCCATTTTCTGTCCCTAGTTAGCAGCCTAATTAGGAGGTTCTTTATGCCTTTCACATTCAGTGCTTGCAGCAGAGCCATCTTCCTATTGATTGAGCTACAAAAGTGGATAAAACCCCCATAGTTCTGAAGGGAATGGCCAAATATTGATACTGAGAGAGAGCTGATGCCTTAAAAATAGAGAATTATGCTTCTAATTAAGCAGGCGTTCCTTTTCTGGTGCTGTAGGTGATTCCCTTCAATATCCCAGGTCAGATCTTCAGCTGAAATTTATTTTAAATATGGAAAGCAAGGCCAAAAACCCCACTTAAAAGAAACCTAAATATTTTTTTTAAAAAGTTCATTTAAGTCCTATGGGGGGGCATTCATCCTCTGTAACTTGAGACACCCATGGTGACCCCCAGGTCCTCTTGTCCACGTTGTCCAGAGGAGCTGAGGCTGCCCCATCCCTGGAAGTGTTCCAGGTTGGAGCAAGTGGAGAGGTGAAACAGGATGGTCTTTAAGATTCCTTCCAAGCCAAATTATCCCAAGATTCCATGATTCTCCACTGTCCTCCTGCTGGTGGACCAGCCCAGGAGAGGGGCCCAGACAGGGCTCACCCAAATGTGTCCACCAGCACTGAAAAATCCCCATTTCCTAGTCAATAAACACCTGTTTAATTTCAATTTTCTTCTGATTGTCAGGGTTCAGGGAACGCAATGGAGACCCTGGGTCTGTTCCCACTTGGGGCTCAGCTGTCCATCACTCTTGATTTGGTTTCAGCACTGTATTCTGTTGTATTAAAAAATGCCCACAAAAATAGTTTGATACTCCTAAATTATTTTAATGATAGTTTGACTTACTGGCAACGTCTTCTCCCCACCCACATCAAAGAATCTTCTTTGTTAATAATGATTTCAGCTGCACTAAACCACTAAACCCACAAAGAGATCTTGCAGCAAACTGGAAGCAAAGTGATGGGTTTGAGTCAATCTAGGACTAATTTATTTGGGGATTGGCCAGCAATTACCTCCCTTTAGCACTCCAACCATAAACAAACAGCATCTTCCCAGTGGGTTTGCAATGGGAGAAGCTGGACATGCCTGGGTGGACCATCAGAGGTTGTTGTGGTGGCGCCTCTTGGAAAGGGGGATGAGAGCAAGCCAGCCCAGGATGTGCAAACCACCTGAGTCAAACACCTTCCACCTCTCTGGTGCTTTTCCTTTCTTTGTTCAGCCCTTAGAGGCTTGTCTCCACTTAGATGGGCTTTTTCATTTTGCACAAGTTCCAGATGTTCTCAAAGGCCTAAATTGGTTCTGGCTCTGCCTTAGAGCTTCAAGATGGAGAAAAACATCCCAATGGGCTCCTGATATCTCCAGTGATTTGTTGGCTAGTGGGACAGTGCCCAGGATAAACTGGGATTTTGGATAAAAGCCAGAGTTTGGAAGGGATGGCTATGATTGTGTGGGTGGTGGGAGTGATGGGCCATGGAAATGCTTCCAGTGGTGCCAGGAAAAATGGATTGTGGCTGCATGGACACAGCTTCTGTTGTCCAAGGCCTTGATTTGAGTTTTATTTCTTTCTTGGCTGTTGTTTTGGTACCAGGTGGTGCCACCCTGTCCTTGCTATGACCAAGGACCAGCATCTCTCTCCTGGCAGGGAGGAGGATGCCGTGCTCTGATGGGGGAGGGCTGAGTGCCTCTTCCCAAACCACAGGTTCCAAACTGTTGCTGCTGCTGGATTTTAGAGTAACACAGACTCAACTGGCAGGTCTGAGTCCCCAGTACTCCTGAGGAATGAATGGGTCAGGCAGGACAGGAGCTTTGTGGAGGGAGGTCACCTCAGGAGCTCCATCTTCAGCATCCTCTGATCACAGCCATAATTGGGACCCTGAAATCCCAGGTAAGAACACCTGCCCTGAGGGTGCTCAAGGTGTGGTGAGGATGAGATTCATCAGGACAAGGGGGATGGCTTCATGCTGACAGATAGCAGGGTTGGACTGGATATCAGGGAGAAATCCTTCCCTGTGAGTGTGGTTAGGCCTGGCACAGGGTGCCCAGAGAAGCTGTGGCTACCTCAACCCTGGAAATATTCCAGGCCAGGTTGGACAGGTCTTGGGGCAACCTGGGGTTGTGGAAGAAGGTGTTCCTGCCCATGGCAGAGGTGGAATGAGATGATCTTTAAGGTCCTTTTCATCAGTCACCATTCCATGGCTCTCTGTAGGAGTCCATGGGAAGGGAAGGAAAGATGGAAGCACAATAAAATATTTGGGAGGATCCAGGATCCCACGAGGATGGTGAAGCATGACCTGCACTGACCTACCTGAGCCCTTTGAGATCCTCAGCCTGGGACTATGGGTGTGAGGGACAGATCCCCCAATGACATCAGGGGATGAGGACATCTGCCCACATCTGCAGCAGGCAGAGCCAGCACAGGAACCAGACAGCACCCAGAAATCCCTGGGTGCTTTGGAGGGGCCTTCCCATCTGGAGCACACCCAGAAAGGGGCTGACATCCCCTCCTCCCCCTGTGCTGCCAAGTGGCCCCAAACAATCCCTTGGGACCTGCAGGCAGCCCTGTAGGGCTGGCAGGGCAGAGGATCTGGGGGCTGGGACCCCAGGACCCCCTTTCCCAGCTCAGCTGGGAGCTCTGAGCCATGCCTGGGTTTCCTTGTGGGTGCGTGGGTTTAAATCAGGCCCTTAATGTTATTTGAGCATGGATTTGTTCTTTATTTTTTCCATCCCTCCCCCCTCTTTTTTTTTTTTTTTTTTGTGATTTAGTTTCTCTCTTAACAGGAAAAAATGATCAAAAATAAGAAAACAATCACTGTTTGAAAGTGAATGAAGGGCGCTTTCTCCCCTTCCCCCATGCTTTTTTCCTACTTTGACATCTCAGTGGTTTTTTTTTCTTTTAGCCGCGGTTTCTGGGATAGGTGATAACTGCCAGTAATAGGATTAGCATTGATTTCTTTAGCAAGAACAGAGATGTGGCAGTTCCAGCCATTTACTGAACTGCCAGCTTTGAAATATCAAAAAAAAGAAAGAAAAAGAAATCTGCAGAAAAAAAGCTTCTTGCAGCATTTTAAAGAAAGGAAAGCCTATGTGAATTAAAATACACACATACACACACACATGCACACACACACACTCACAGCCCAGCACATGGGGTGTATAAATATATATATTATATGTATATTATATATATGGATCTCGCTTGGTGCTTTTTTTGTTATGGTGTGATAAAGGATCAAAAGAGCTGTCTCTGTTCTAAGCTTCAAGAAAGCCTTTTTTAAATTCATTTGGCTTTCTTTAGCTTTCACTTGCTAACATATTTTAGGAGCTAATCTTACATATTTACTATTGTATCCTGACTTTTTTTAACCTTGAAATTCAAGCAAAGACAGAATGAGAAAGGGGGAAAAAAAAAAATAAAGATTCCAAAGAGAAAGAAGGAGGGATGAGCCCATGGAAGGCTGTGCTGTCTCCTCTGCCTGGAGGCATGATGTGAAACCCACCCTGTGCTAACTTTGGCGTGGCACATTTTCTCCTTGCTGCTAGCTGGGGCTCCTGGGAGGGATGTGGGTGTGAGGTGCACCCACCAAAGGTTGGGTTCTACCCCAAATCTGTTGTGAATCCCCACCCTTGGCCCGACTGTCTTTGCTAAGAGCATTTCTCAAGGGCCAGCTCGGGTTGGGCCAAATCTGCAGCAACTTTAAGGCCAGAGGTGCAGGAGACTGGAATGGTATTCCCTGTCCTTCCCAGGATGGGAATCAGGAGGATATCAGGTATTCAGGATTTACTGATTCTGCTCTTTGACCAGGAGAAGGTCCAATGGCAATGTCTGAGCAGAAGGGGAAGGTCCTGTGCAAGGACCAAGAGCTGGTTGGGAAGGGGTCTGCAGATCCCACCTCAGGGTTGTTCTGAGCATAGTCCAGGCCTGAGGAGAGACCCTTTCCCCTCTGAATCCTCAACAATCCAAAGGCTGTGTCATTGAGGAGAGGACTCAAATCCTGTTATGGAAGTGTTTGTCTGTCTAATCGAGTGGAACTGAGGAACCACTTTCATGAGAGCTCATGCTCATGCAAGGGATGTCTTCAGTGACTCATCGTTCCTCTCAGAGCTCAGAGCAGGATGGAATCAGAGCTCCTTTTTCAGCCTGGAAACCCAAAACAGCAGAGCAACATAAATCAGCAAGAAGAAACTCCTCACTGCAGGAGGAACCTGTGTGTGACTTCCAGCTTGGCTTTCTCCTCAACTCAGCTCCATAAAGAGTTTGGGATGGATTCCGGTGCAAAACCAAGTAAAAAGCAGAGGAAGGAGACAATCAATCTGTTATTTGTAGCAAGGATTAATTAAATTACATTCAAATTGCTTGTTGTCACATGCAAGGGGATCTCTCAGTGGATCTACACATGGTGGCCAAGTGCTTCCAAAGAGGATATTCATGGACCCAGCCAAACTTAGATCACTTCTCTTTATCTTTGTGCATGAAGAGACCCTGGGCTTGCTCCTGTGAGAGACCTCTTGCTGTCCACCAGCTGGAGAGGAGACCTCTGTGCTGAAAGAAGCACCACCAGCCTCGTGCCTTTTCCCATCCTGGTGTTCCTCTCCCATAGTTTGCTTGGAGCCACACGTGGATTTGTAGGCACACGGGCTGGTGGCTCACCAGCTCTGGGAGATTTGCATTTCTGTGTTCTTATTAACAATCACCCAAAGATCCGTGATGCTCATTTCACAGCCTCACCTTCATTGTGCCCTCTAATCCACGTCCCCGGGGTCTACTTCTGACATTCAAGCTTCAGAGCAGCTTACAAGCCTCTATTTTTTCTTTAACATCAAACTGCCGAAGGAATTATTGTTCCCTTTTTTTCTGCAAACACGGACCTCCTTTCTCCACCACCCCCCTCCTTAAAATGCTTAAAGACTTGCCATGATTGCACCACGGGAATGCTGGGGCTGGTGGGGTGGATGTGCTCCAAACCTGAAAGTGTTGAGGCTTTGGGGATGGCTCCTGGCAAAACCAGTGAGGCAAATCTCCCACATACCCTGCAGAGGGATGGAGAGGGAAGGTGTTATTTGATGTAGTGGTCAAAAGCATGGAAATGCACTAATCCTGTGTTCTTGGATGACATGGAAGAGCCAGGAAAGGAGCTGTTCAGCTGTGGAAGAAGAAAGCACAGTATCATCTCATCTTTTGAGAAGTTTGGTGGTAAATCATAGAATCATGGAGTTGCCTGGTTTGGAAGGGATCTTAAAAATCATCTTCTGCCAGGGGAAGGGGCACCTCTCATTATCCCAGGTTTTTCCAAGTCCTGTCCAACCTGGCCTTAGGCACTTCCAGGGATTCAGGGGCAGCCACAGCTTCTCTGGGCACCCTGTGCCAGGGCCTCACCTTCCTCACAGGGAAGAATTTCTTCCCATTTTATCCTGTAGGAAGAATGTTTCCAAGATGTTGGAAAGAGGAGTTTCAAGGGTGTGCTTGGACTAATGAAAGAGTTGTCAGAAAAGTTACAAAGACCAGGTCTTTTTGTGCATCCAGCCTGGTTGGCTTTGTTGGGTGGTGTAACCAACATCGTCCTAGTTCTAAATTTTTATGTCTTTGAGCATCCAGTGTGGCTGTATGGATACCTGTTCCAGGCCCGATGGCATTTGGACCTGCTCAGCTCTTCCTGGCAGCAGACTCTCCTGGATGGAGCTCCTGGCATGGGACATTTGCTATGGGTTAAGGAGAAGCTCTATTCTGCCACAGCCTCCCATTGCTGTCACTCCAACCTAGACCACATTAAATTTATTTTCTGGTATTCTACAAATATTTAATGTCTCAAGAATGCATTCCAAAGAAATAAGCTATAATTAGCCTTTTCCTGACTCATAGGAAAAGCTTTTCCATTCCAGTCCCCCTTTTTGTGGGTCTAATTGCAGTGGTGGCACTGCATAACATCCACAGACCTTCCCAGAACTCTCTCAGCTCAGGGATCTCTTTCTATCTCTTTTTAATTTCCTGTAATTAGCAATGCCATAACTTCTGTGCACAGCAGGGAGACTTGGAGAGGGAGCAGAGCCAAACTCCCTGAAGGATCCCACCTTCCTTCTCTCCCCATGCCAGGGCTCGGGGCTCTCCTGGGGAGGGTTTGCCTGGAACGCCGCTCCCGGCAGCTTTGGCTCCATGGATCCTGCTGGTGTTCAGTGCCTGGCTCTTTCATGTTCTCGATAATGTTTTTATAGAAACCTGCTCCTCAGCACTTCTTTCCACAGGCACAGTGCCTGGCACAGCAGCTCTGCTGGGAGGAGACGTGGAGACCAAGCAGATCTTCTGAGATGTTCCTCCCTGGATCCACCAAACCCCACAGTGCTTGAGAAGCACTGCAGCATCCAAAAACAATTTAACTGGCAGAATGGGGATTGCTAGGACAGCAGGGTCAGTGAAATCCTGGAAAAGGGAGGTGGAAGGGACATTGGGATGACCTTTGCTGCAGCACCAGCTGCTGATCAGGCAGCTCCAGGTGGGTGAAAAGAGCCCTCCATCAATGCAGGCACAACCTGCTCGCCCAGAGCCTGGCCCTGCACTTCAGCAGCCTCGGCCCCAGCCTCTGCCTCTCCTGCTGTGTTTTAAGCTCACTACTTATCTTACCTACCAGGAAGAAAAGCTATCCCTTCCTCTTGCCATAAGCCTCCTCTGAACTCGGAGATTAGAGCAATGTCCCACCTCTCCTCCAGCTGAGCAACCCAAACTTCTTCAATCTTTCCTCAGAGGCATTGTTTTCTGCTCTTCTGATATTTCCCATCTCTATTCTGGGCATTTGCTGCTAAAAAACATCATGTATGGAAAAATGTAAGAGTCAAATGTAGCAAAATAATTGTGTGAATTTGTTACAATTTCAGGAAAGGGCTTCATTTTTGAATCTAATGAAATTGGAGTATAGGTTTGCTTACTTTAAAAATGTAGTGCTTTGATTCTACCAGATGAAATGATGATTCACTAAAAAGAGTACAGCATTTTTTTTTCCTTCTAAGCTGTTACCTCTTTGGAATGACGATATTCCACTCACAAAAAGCAGGAGACATGGAGGAGGACCAGGGTGGTTCCTGAGCACTTTGGTCTCACCCACTGGTATTGCAAAGCAATATGAACAAATGAATCAAAAAGTAAAGCAAATCACCCAAAATGCCATTCAGAAGTTTCACAGAAACCCTGGAAAAACCCATTCAGACTGCTGGATTGCTCCAGATGATCGTTGCCCTAATAATTAAAGCCTTACTGTGAACTTCCTCTCTTGCTTCAAGGAAACCCTTGGGTTTGGAGACAAGAGTTGGCTCTGAAAAGGATTTGCGGTTTGTCAGAGATTTTTTTTTTCCCTTTTCCTGGATGGGGACATTTATCTGGGACTTTAGAGTGACAAGGTGTGGGACTTCCCTTTCCAGCCTGACGTGGTGCCTCCGTGGCCAGGTGTGACCCAGGTGCACCAGGGAGTTAAATGCAGAGGGGTGACAAAAGGCCAGAAATGCTGGAATAGTCTCACAGAGTGGGACATGCCACAGTTCCTGTGGAAATAAATGGAAGGACAAGAAGCATCCAATGTGGCATAACAAAGCACCAGGGAAAGATAGGAAGGTAAAGAAAGAACCTATAGTGCAAACTGGAGAAAGGGAAGAGAACTAAACAAGAATATACAGTCAGTTAAGGCTTGCAGGGAAAAGATAAGGCCAGCTCAGAGAGCAGAAAGGCTTAAGGGGAATAAAGAGAGCTTTTACAATTATATCAGGGAAAAGGGAATACTAGAGAGAAAGTAGTTCCATTAATAAATGAAGAGGGAGACAAAATCAATGGTGTTGCTAAAATGGTAGAGCTACTGAACTCCTTTGCTCCAGCAGTATTTAACAAGGTGAGAAGAGAAGCGGGGCAGAGAAGTTATAAAATAATGAGGGTTTTGACTGGGTGATTCTTCAGGGGAAAAGTGGTTTGAGGGAGAAGGCACCTTGGAAGGGCTAGGATGCGGCACCACAAATAGCTGGGCACGCCCACGCCTTTGGGGAATGGCTCCACTAAATCCTGGGCAATTGCTTCTGGAGAATAATAGGAAAACAGGTAAGGATGGCCAAGTGTGATATGGATGTTTTTTATTTTCAATGACCAGCCCTGGGAAATAAACCTTTCCACTGAGTTTATCATTCCGCTCGGCAGGTGAACCATTCCCATGTAAAATATGTTAATATTTAACAGTGGAAAATGGTGGAGCCTTGAGGAGAAAATATCGGTGCTACGGACACCAGTGGGAGTTTGTCGTGGCTTAGTTTGCACGCAGCAAAGAGCTGTGAATTAACATTGTTGCTTCCTTAATATCCCAATCCTGGGAGTGAAGCAGCAAGGAGGGGCTGGGGCTGGCTGTAGGATGGAGCTCAAGGTACCTCATGGACTGGCAAATGCCATAACGTGTGGCTTTGGGATGAGAAACTCCCACTAACTCCCATTGCATAAAGAGTGACAAGAGATTAGCTGGAAATTCAGGAAAGGATGGGGCAGCCAAAGGGAATAAAGGAAAAAGCTGATGTGCGAGATGTCTCAGAGAACAGGGATATTATAAAACCAAGCAGTTTTGGACAAACGCTGCACTGGTCATAACACTGTGGATCCTTCCAGGGAATTTAGTGAGAAGGAAACAAAGTCCTGCAAAATGCTTCTGAGAATTCCATTTCTGAGGAAGAACCCCACATTATTTGGAGTTTTTTTCTCTGCTTGCCAGGAAGTCTGAAAATTGAGAAACACATGAAGAATGGTGCTTACAAAAAATCAGTTGGTTTTTTTTTTTCCTTAACAGAATATGGGTATTAAATGGCTATTTTTAACTACAGTAATTTATTCAATTTATATTCCAAATGTACCAATCCTTGTGGTTTGTCATTTAGCCACCTCCTGCAGAAATGCATCGTGATAGTGGTGAAATTAGAAAATGGTGCTCAGATAAAATGCAGCCAGGAGTGACTGGCAGGTGTAGGGGAAAGCAGCTGAGCTGCTTTAGTTCCACATGCCAAAAAAATTGGAGACATTCTTCCCATCAAGTGGTCGGCCAGAGGCAGCTTTCCCAGAAGTCTGAGGCATTTCAGCTGATAAATTCAGCTGATAAATGCAGCGTTTCAGCTGGTAAATTTGGGAAAGACAATCTTAAAATGCAAGGCTTGTGTTCTGCTGTCTGCAAGTGCCTGCCAGTCATTCCCATCTGAGGAATTGGGGCTCCAGACCATGGGATGCTCAGCTGGTCACTCCTGGAGCAACATTCCCAGCCAGAGTCATGGCTTGGTTGATTATCTGGGGCCACCAGGCTGATTTTTCCCCATTCTCCATCTCTGTTTATTTATTTTTGCAATTCTATTCCTCCCCACGGGGAGAGGGGCAGGTTGCAGACTCCCCATACATGGCAGTATCCAAGGCCAGGTTGGATGTGGCATGGAGCAACCTGGGACAGTAAAAGGTGTCCTTGCCCATGTCAGGAGGTGGGACTGGATGGCCTTTAAGGTCCCATCCAACCCAAATAATTCCCTGATTCTGTGGTTCTTATGGTTCCTGGATGGGAATGGTGGCGGTGGTCAGCACTTCCCTCAAACTTGCCTTCACACGAAGCCCATCCCAGTGAAATGTGACCCCTCTTGCAGCCACAGCTGCTCAGATTGCTCAGATTTTTGGATTGAAGCAGCTCCCGATCACAAAAAGGCTTCTTGCCAAAAATCAGCATTTTCTGTGGGAGGATTGATTTTCATGGAATTTCTTTCCAGGGAAATGAAATGAAATGCTTTTTCTAGTGACACAGTCTATCTCTGTATCTGTCTGTCTCATGGGCTTCCCAGGAAGCCTGTGCAGTAGTTTAGTGGAATATGTCCATCCCAGTGCACAATGGGTGGGATTTTTGAGTCATCCCTATTGAAGAAGACCAGATGGATTGGGATGGAGGGAATAATGGAATCATAGAACCATGGAATGATGTGGATTTGAAGGGACCTTAAAGCCCGTTTCATTCCACTCTCTGCCATGGGCAGGGACAACTTCCACTGTCCCAGGCTGCTCCAAGTCCCCTTCAACCTGGCCTTGGACACTTCTAGGGATCCAGGGGCAGCCACAGCCTCTCTGGACATCTGTACCAGGGCCTCACCACCCTCGCAGAGAAGGATTCCTTCCATATATCTGACTTAAATATCCCACTGAACTCATTACAACTTTTCCTATCCTTCCAGTTCCTGATAAAGGTCAAGCTAGAATTGCCCCAGGACATCATTCCAAAGTGCAATGTCCTGCTCGGGATGTTTTTCTCAACTTTATCTTCCAAGGAAAGGCTTCAGGACTTTGCCATTCAGCCTGGCCTTACCATAAACCAGAATTAAACTGTTGGAGATCCCTTCCAGATGAAGGTCTGTGCTTTTTTGTCATCTCTATTTGCAACAATCTTCCTAAACAGAAGATAAATGAAAGGGTTTTCCTGCCAGCAGTCCCATAGGATTAGTAAACCCAACTGGAACATGGTGGAGAACCTTTCTGCTGTCTTTTATGGAGGCTATGGGATACTGAGCCTCAGGTGTGGTGTTAGGAAGCTTTTTGGCCACAGCCCAATTTTTGTGCTGGAGGACCTTGGGAGAGCACTCTCCAAGCCAAGAGGAGCAATGGGAATCAGAAAGGACTGATAAGTCAGGAATGAGCATCAACTCCAAGTGGCTGAGGAGCAAGGGGGATGTTTCCTCCAGCTGCATCTGTGTCATCCCCAAAATAAGGTTTATCTAGCCCTCACTTCCCCTCTGGGTACCCATCTGTCAGAGAGGGGAGGTCAGGCAGCATTCCTGCTGATGCTCTGCGTGGCATTCCCTTCCTCTCCCCCGTTTAATTCTCCTTGCACGGGATCCGTGCAGCAAGGGATGAATTTCAGCCATAAAGATTTCCAGACAGCTCCCGACTCTCACACCACGGGGAGAGGAGCAGCCTCCCGAAATGCTGTTCCAGGGTGCTGCAATCTCTCACAAATCCCACACACCCCAAACCCTCCCGACCCCCTAAAACAATGGCAGCCTTCCCCTGCCAGGTCGTGCTCGGCGATAAAAAGCCCTGCCTGGTGCTGTCATTAAACCATTCCAGCAATGCCAGGGCTCTCACTCAGCTGCCTCAACGCACAAACCATATTTCCCATTTATTTGTTCCGTTTGTTTATTTTACTGGACCACCCCATGAACCTGGGAGAAACACGCTGGAAAAAAAAAATTATAGCAACGCCAACTATTCTGGGAGATACACGAGCCCCTCCATGTTTATCAGGTTGAGGGCACTGTATTTTGATGTCAATAAGCAATTTTTCCAGCCCGGTCTCCTGCCCGACCCTTTTAATCCATCAATATATTATTAGAGATAAAGTTGGTGGAAGCCTGCTGCAGTTAGAAGATAAATGACATCTCTGAAGTCAGGCATTAAAGACTAGATTAAGGCCTTGTGACACCGTTTTCAGTGCTCATCTGTGCACTTCTGTTCAACCTATCACACTGAGTGACAAGAAAGAAAAATAATGAACTGGGCCAAGGAAAGAAGAAGGGAAAAAAAAGGCAGAAAGAGAGAGAGATTTTTTTCCCCCCTAACACACAAACTACATCAGTTCATACTCAGGATTAGACTGTATTTAAAAAAAGGGGAAGGGGGAGGCTGGAACTGGATGGTACTATACAGATTAAAATAGGAGAAAGGGGAATCTGAATGAGGAATTTCAGTTTGGTTTTGTCCTGGGTTTATTTTATTTTATTTTTACATTTTATTCTATTTCCCTTAATTTCATCCTTTTAGTATAATTTTGTTTTTCATTTCAGCCTTTAATTTCCTTTCCTTTCTTTCTTTCATTTTATTTTTTTCCTTGCAGGAGTGACCTAGTTGAGTTTACAGGATCCTAAGGGTTTTGTCTGGAGCTAAAGCAAATCCCATTTAGGACCAAGGAAATACATCCTTTCCAGAGACCAAGTTAAAACGTCCACAGACGGAGCCCTCCCCTCCCTCTCTGCATTACATCCTTTGTCTTGGTGCAGTCCTGGTGTTGTTTCATTGGAATGGGTCTGTGCTGATTTTAGAGACACGTGTGCACTCCCAGGTTTTGTATTTCACAATTGATAACCCCACCCTTTCCTTCACGGGCACAGCCCCTCAGACAAAAATATTCCTGATGATTTTTCTAGAGCAGCCAAACGCTGCTGAAGATGGGCGCAGCTCTTCTCTGGCTGACCCATTCCCTTTGTCCTCCCAAACCCAGGCTCCTTCCTGCTGTCCCAGGCTTTGAGCAGCAGTGATGCCTTGGCTGAGCACCCTCAGCACTGCCAGCAGGTTTCCACCACCACACTATGGTGGGGACCTCTTTGTCCTCTCTGTGTTGGACAGAAGATGAGAAGTCAACCCAAGCATCCTTGTCTGCACGGGACCAAATCCAGGGCTGTTCTGGGCTCTGAAAGGAGTTGATGCTCACACTTGGTGTCCTGAGGCTGCCTTGAGAAGGGCTGCTGTTGTTGTTTGGGGCATGCCTGCCCATTGCTGTCCCGTTGTGGTGACAGAGACTCGTCTGTGGAGGTACAGCTGGTCAGGAAGGTTCTGAGAGATCTGCAGAAAACAGGGCTGTGAGGCCAAGGATGGAGGGGAGCAGAGCTGCGCCTAACCGCTCCCTGGAGTGGAAGAGAAGGGAAAAATGCAGCTCTGTGTGGGAATAGACATGGGCATGGCCCCCTCTGTGGATCTCTTCACCCCAACCCAATGCAACCCAACGCAATCCAATCCAATCCAATCCAATCCAATCCAATCCAATCCAATCCAATCCAATCCAATCCAACCCATCAAATTGCCCTCTTCCGCTGCAAGCCACCCAGCCTTTGGCAGAAGGGACAGTTTGGGTGGGCTGTCACACCCAAATTGGGGAGAGACACCTTGCAAGGGGTCTTGCCCCACCATTTGGGACAGCTGTCCTCAGTGGTGGCAGAGCAGAGCAGCCAGGGCTGGATCTCTCCTGGGATCTCTCCCGCCCCGCCGGGGTCGCCGTTCCCTACAGTCTGTACATTGCTGCCGTCTTCTCCTTTTGAAGATATTTTTTAATGTCTTAAAAAAAAAAGATTACTTTGTTACAATCATTCAGCAAAGGGTTTCTGTGCCTGTAGAAAATATTAATAGACTATTATGAGGTCCTACAACTAATTTTTCCACACATATCATCTGTCTTTGCATGGTTATTAAACTCCAACAATATTTCATGCAATGCTTTCCTGCTAAATTAATTTGGTTTCTTCTTCTCCTGCTTCTTTTTTTTTCCTCCTTCCACAACCTTTAAAATTAAATTGAATCTTCATAATTATGGCTTTTTTTGTTGTTCCTCATATCTTTTTCTTTTCAATTTTCCTATCAAAGTGGCTATACAGTTTAATAAAGATGTAAAGAAACAGAAATGAAAGTGTAAGGGACAGGAAGGGCTGTGTTGGGATCAGAGACAGGGGCCTCTGGGAGAGCTGGGGAATTCTGGAAAGGGTGGGATGGAGGTGAGCAGGGAGCTGAACAGCACCTTTCTGGGCTGGCTCCAGCCTTCATGGAAAATGATGTGGGAGAAGGCATTGCTAGGAATGACTCATCAGATGGGAACATGGAGAAAGTGTGTTCCCAGCAGGACTCATCCTGATTAATCCATGAATTTGAGGCATCCTGGGGTCGTGTGCTGCTCCTTTGAGGCTGAGGTGGGAACAGGAGTCATCCTTAGGGCAATGTCCCTGGACTGCACAAGGGAATGCTCTGTGTGTCTGCAGATCCTGTAGGATCACTGGGTACAGGGCTCTGGGGCTCCTCCAGGGTTATCCAGGCCACAAATTCTCCCTCTGATCTCCCTCTCCTGTCACCACTTCCCAAAAGTTTGGTGACAGCCTCAGCAAGGAGAACAGAGCTGAGGAAGCAAAGGCTTTGCTTGAACTGGAGGAGGATCTGGGACAGGAGCCTGGCCCAGGGATTGCTGATGTCCTTGGATATCCTTGGAATCTGACTTTTGATCTTTTCCAAGTCTAAACTGAGCAAGAAGTTCTGTGTGCCTGTAGACAGGTCTCCTGCCTGGCAAAGTTTGGGGAGACTCCAGCTGAGCTTCATTCTCTTTCACAAGGATGCCCCACGGATCTCCTGGGAGATGCTCTCCAGGGACATAAAGTGGTCCATCTGTATTAATTATTAATCTTCATAAGCTCTCCAGGGACATAAAGTGGTCCATCTGTATTAATTATTAATCTTCATAAATCAGGGATTTTTCCTTTTTTTTTTTTTCTTCCTTCCGTTTGCCTGGGAAGGTTTCCTAAGGAAGACCTGGTCAATCAATGGAGAAAGGGAATAGAGTTATTATTGCTAATGGATAACTGTTCAACTGGAACATCAAAATAAATCACATAAACCAGGATTTTTCCCATCTCCTGAAAGTGACATTAGCAAACTCCCCCTGGGATCTTGCCCCATGGATGGATGCCCAGCATGAAGAACATCACACTGGTGCTTTGGTGGCCAAATCACTGTGTCAGACACACGTGGAACCAAGGAGAGTTTTTGTGAAGGTCAGATCCACCTAGGATTGGGCAGACTCCAAGAGGCGCCACATCCTTTGTGGGACAGACCACTGATATTGGAAACGGTGGCCAGGCTAAGCAGAATCCAGCTGTAGGGTTTTGTACTCAACTCAGCTGCACCAAGAGGTTTGACTGAAGGTTCATGGGAACTAAACTTGGTGGAAAATGGTCAGTGGAGATGAGACCAAAGGAGACCAAAGCACTTTGTTCTCTGCCTGCCCCAGATGGTGTCTATGTCATGACCACATCTTTGGTGAGAGACCCATGTCCCTGTCACGGCTCCTCCAAGGAAATGACAATTTCCATGCAATGGCATGTGCACTTACCAATAGGTGGCACCAATGGAACAGAAATGGGAAACCCTATGCAGATTTTTCTGGAGCAGGGGGTGCTGGGAATTCTCTCTTGCATGGCTATAGACTTTTCTACAAAGGAGGTATTGATTCCATCCCACTATCACAGTTGTGGCCTGCTGGAATCTGGGAGGATGTGAAGCGAAATGGGACAATGGGAACCAACCCAAACTGGTGGTGATACTGCTAAACCTCTGGAATTTAGAGTCACATGCACAGAGAAGTGATAAATATTTAATATTTAATAATCGCTCGATCGTTAAATGATCGATTCCTATTCGTAACTCAGAGGTAAGTTCTTATTCAGATATGGTTCCCATGATCATAGAAAGGAGTATTCTGTTTTCCAGAGGGATCTCTGGAACCTCTAGGCACTGGATACCCAGTAGAGATGTGGTCCCATTCAGGAGGGACTGAACCTCCTGCTCCAAATGACTCCAGATGGAGCAGGAATTAACCAAATGTGAGGGAGATGACTTAAGAGAACTCTGGTTTTGCCTCATGGCCTAACGTCACCACCACATTCCAGCTCTCTTCTCCAAATTGTTTGCATCTATAATGTTTTGAAACTTCTGTTCAGAAAGGGCAGGGCTGTGGGTCAAAACCCCCTAGATTGCACCATCACTCCAGGCCATTTCAATCACCGCTGTGATCCTGCCTGGATATTAACATTTGGTTTATGCCATGAAATTTTTACAATTTAAAAGCAGTAGACCCGTTTCTTAATGTTTTAAAGATGATGAACATTATCCTTCACATCCCTCTGCTCATCAGCCATGTGTTTATGTACCAAGCATCTGGCTACATTATTATTTATATTGCAGGAGACTGCACCAAAAAAATCCCTCAACAACCTCCAAGGAAATCAAACACATTTGGGCCAAACCGAAGTAAAATGGTAATTTTTCCCCTATGAACCATTGCCATGGCAAAATATTTACTGTTTATGATTATTCAGGCTTCTCCTGCTGAGATTTTACAGTGAGATTTACAGGCATGTTTGCATTTATAATATGTCAAAAATTCCTGAAATTGCGACAATAGTCCATTAAGGAATAATTTAGTGGTGAGAGACGAAAAACATGGAAAACTAAGAGCTTTGGTAGTTTAAGGCTTGTAAAGCAATGCCAAAATGAATTGATTGTTCCCTTTTTTCCCACTGCTGCTGCCAGTGCCTGTGCTGCAAGGTGCAGGGTGGATGGGATGGGAGCAGGGGTGGTTTCCTTGAGTTAGATCAGGCTGCTCTAAATTACAAGTGGACTTGAACCTCTGCAGGTATTGTCTGAGGAGGTGAGGGAGGAAATCCTGTTTGCCATTTTGGGGAGAAGGTGGTGTCCTCCTGGATCCACCTGGTCCATCAGTGTGGAGGTGGCACAGAACTCAGCCCAGACCTCGTGGTGGGACAGGTCCTCGTGGTTGGTCTTGGAGCAGGCAGAGCTCAGGTACTGCCAATGTTCCTTGCAGTTTTCCTCTCTCCTGGTCTTAACCAAGGTCATTTGTTTGTCTCAACCCTGTCCAGCCATGCATGGAATCCTGGATGCTTCTGTGGTGCAACCCTTTGCTTGTGCAAAATTAATTCCCTCCTGATCACGCTGAATTTAGCCCTGGGTTTGAAAGGCTTTTCTTAAAGAAACCCTAGAAATTAAACACATTTTCAGAAACCTCTTTTCCTTTCAGTGTGGGGATCCCTCCTGCACCCCAGCAAGGTGTCTCCCCTTCCCACATCACTGGGATATGCTGTGCTTCCCTCTGGCCAGCACCCATCCCATTCTGATACAGCCCACAGACACCATGTGAGAGAGAGCCCTCTGAACAGAATATCATCAGGAAAACAAAACACATCATCAACTTCTGCAAAAGCTGGTCCATCACAGAGAGAAAAAATAGTGGCTCTCTTCAAACATAATACAGAATCCTGGGAGAGAGCCTGGTGTGTCTGCTGAGGGGGAAGAGTGAGGTGGGGTAGGAATGTTTGCAATCAGGTTCTCATCAGGCTTCGGATCTAGCTCCATTTTCTCCTCAGCATTTAACAAATCAGAGAAGAAATGCCCCTGCCTGGGGTCAGAGATAAATCTTGTACCCTGGACAAAGGGTAGATCTCCTTGTCAGTGCACTGATTTATTGTGACCTTATAGTCAGACTCTCTAATTTCTGCAGGTGGCTATAGGTGCCACTGGTGATTTGTTTCCTCTCTCGATTCTCTCTGGCTGCTCAGCACAGGGGACCATGGTGGCCTCACTGCCATCTCTCTGGGGATGAGATTTGGGTGGCTGGATCTCCAGCTGGGTCAGCTCTGCAGGATGGTTTGGGTGGAAAGTGGGTTTGCGATCTGTGAAGGTTGGATCCCAAGGCAGACACCTCCCCTAAGGCCAAAACAGACATGGGAAGAACTGGATGGGTCTTCAACAGATCTGTGGGGAAAACACAGCCCAAACTTGACCTATGAGGTCTTGGTTTTGCTCCTACTGCTAGTTTGCCCAGGCCATGCTGCAGAGAAATACTCTTGACCTGCCAAAAGTGAAGGAGCCAAATCCCACTCTGTCGCTCGGCCCAGCTGCAGGTAAAAATTAATTTCATGGTTAACTTAGGTTTAGTCTCCACTCACCAGCCTTCCAGCCTTTCCATGTTCTCCAACAGGAAGGTGCCCCCAAGAGCTGAAGTCTTGCTTTTCATTCTGACAGAGTGATGGGGTTGTGTCTTCCAGCATCTCCCCATGAGCTGCTGTTTCTCAGTCCTCAGCCATCCTGATGCCTTTGTGTCCTCAGCCCCTGCTCAGTGCCTTGGTGAAGCTGGACACAGAGCTGGACATTGTCCTGTTCCTGCCCCAAGGCCCAGCCCTGAGATAAATCCCTTCCTTGGCCATCAGCCCTCACTCACTCCCCTCACTCACTCATTCCCCTCACTCACTCACTTTTCATCTGAAGTTTTCAGGGCAAATTTGAAAAGGAGGCTTTCAGTTTGCCCTCACTGGGTGTCTAAAGGGGCTCAGGCACCAGCCTCTCCACATGGATGTTACATTCCCAGTGAGGTGGGTGGGCAAACAGGCAGAATGTGGCAGGAATTTCCATTGCTGCCACTGAAAGTCTGGATCTCCTTAAACCGGCACAGCTTTTCTGTCCACGCATAAATTGCCTGGTACCTAAGCTACCTAAAATATATTTCAGAGAGCTTGGTACAGCAGAGCCCTGGTCTCTGTTGGAACTCTCCTCATGAATAATGGTGAGAATTTATTATATTATATTTATTTTTGGAGGGGGAAAAAGTCAGGGGGAAGGGTATTTATCTGTATTTTACACAGTGCCTTTAAAACACAGATCCCGGCAATGCAAATTCACGTTTCAGGCAAAACTCTTCCAGAGCTCATTGCTTTGTGCAGCAACCCCCAAGCCCAGCACTCCCCTATCTCTTTCCTCTATACAAACATACAAAGGGATAATAAAATAGCTAAGAAGCAAGAGCAGTAAAATTTTGTGCCCTGAGGGGAAAAATGGCATATATTGCCCTGAGCCTTTAGCTGAGGCCAAAATTTATATAGAGAGACTTGGGAACTATTTTCTTTCCTAGTGCAATATTTTACCTCTATTGCCCTCAGATCCAGTCAATATTTGTATAATATATATATAAAAATAACCTCAGATAGATGGATAAAACCCAAGCAAAATTCACCTCGGAAAGCCTTTTATTCCAACTGGAAAATTGCCCTGCAAATGTACTCAACACAATACCCACTACTTCACTTGGAAGTGACAGTTGCAGCTGTTAACGCAGCCACATTATCTCATCTGGGGAGACAAATTCCGGGCTATATTTCACTGTAGCCTCGTAATGTATATATGCCCTAAAGACTGCTCCAGCCAGATCTGTCTTGCTGTATAGATTTCAGATAGGGATGTATACTTGCCAGGGTTTTTCCCTTCCCCTGGGTTACTCAGGGAGTGCAGGAGGTTAATAAAGCACCGCGGCGTTGCTGTCAGCACGCCGGTTTTGGCACAGGGGTGAGAAGCAGAAAGGAGAGGAGCCCGCCACATCCTACTCCAATGAGGAGGTACCCCTTGGAGCTGTGCTTCACCTACACTCAGCAGTGCCATGGGGACAGAGTAGAGGGAGAAAATGGCAGAGATTTGTTAATTCCTGGCTTTTTCTGCCTCTACCAAACTCAGTGTGTCTCGTTGCTCCATCTCACACCTGGCTCTCGGTGGGATTTCCAGAGCTGTTCCCCCTTGTTAACCCCACATCCTATTGCAAATCACAACTGAAGGTTGTAATGAGGAGTTCTGGGACTGTCAGGAAAGAAAATATGTAAGTTAGGGGGGAAAAAAAAAATCATCTGTTAGGATTTTAAATAGTCTCATGAGTCTTGCCATTATTTGAGACACTTAAGATCACTTGACAAAGCCCTGGAGAATACACAGAAAGCTAGACAGGGACCTTTGATGGATTTTTTAAACTATCTAATGCGCCTTTTCCTGCTCTATCCACTAAAAAATGACTAATCGTTTGCTGTTCTTCATTACCACGATTATCAGAGTGTCCTGAAAACGCCCGGCGCTCCCGCGTGCGAGACTCCATCTCTCCATCCCCAGCTGAGCAGCCCTTCCCTCTTTCTGCCATTAATTTCCAAGGCAAGCATCTGTGCCACGCGCTGCTGGAGAGCACCCTGCCTGAGGAGCGCCTGTGTTGCTGCACTGGGTAATGCCAGACCTCTCCATGGGGAACTCAGGGGGTGGGAATCGCTTCCCAGCTCCAAGAAAATCGCCTTGTAGAAGCCCTGGCAGCTCCTTGTGCAATAACTGCTTGCTGTGGATCTGGGATAACGTGGACAAGGAAGGCTGGCTCTGGCAGGAGGTCACTTCTTCATGCAAGTGTAGAAGTTAGCCCTTCATGATTTTGCAAAGTGAGGTGGAAAAGTCTTTCTGGCTAGCAGAAAGTGCAAAATCTCAGTGATTTTTCCTCCCACGGGCCTTCCAGCATGGCTTTGTAGCACCAAAAATTAACCACCACATGGAGATTGAGAAGACCAGTAATTATCAAGGAGCTGTCTCATCCCTTGAAGTGTCCAAGGCCAGGTTGGACATGGCTTGGAGCAACTTGGTATAGTAAAAGATATGTCTGCCCACAACAGGGTTGAAACTGGGTGATCTTTAAGTTCTCTTCTGACTCAAACAATGCTGTGATTCCATGAAAACCCATGTGAGGACCCAGGGTAGCTCCCATGGAGGGGATGAACCAAGGAAAACCAAAGCTGATGAGCAGCTCTACTCACACAGCTCCTGCCCTTTGAGGGGAATGCGGAAGAACTTTACAGGTGGCTGTTAGGAAAGTTAAAAAAAAAAAAAAAGAAAAATCAAGGAGGCATTTTTATCTGGCTAATTTTCTTCCGCAGAATTAGTTGGGTGAATGGAGAAACCTGCTGGAGCAAGAAGTGAGAAAAGCCTTGGACGGAGTGGCTGCGCCTCCCAGGCCCTGAAATTTAAGATCTTTATAAATGATCTGTTAAAACTATAGTGACGATAAGCTTATGAATCATGATCTATATTAATCAGGGCTGCTGATACGGAAAGATTAATTGAAACGTGCAGTTCTACACAAATGATAAAGTGGTAACAATTTAATATCAGACAAGGAGAGTGAAGAAATTACACTCCAAGCTTCATGCATCATTACTATGGATATTAATATTTTACACAGCGCAACAGCATCGGGAATCATAATGAAAATCCATAACTAGTGCACAGACATGATTAAATACAACAGTCTTTAGGTGCTGTTTGGTGACGGGGGCTTAGCCATATTTCACTCCTGCTGCCGGTGATTCGAGTGATAGAGTCTAGACGTGGGTGATTAAAAAGTGTTTCTCCTAAAGGCTGTTAACCTTTTACTACTGAAATGAATTTCTTTGATTTTTAAATTATGCCGCTCACTCTGTGGTGGTGGGTTGTTTTTTTTATTTTTTTTTCCCCAAATCAAAACCTTGTCCAGAATATCAATGGAGTGGGTTCCCCAGGTAGTTGACAAAGCAGAAGTGGAGCGCCAGGAAGCAGCCACGGAGGAGGGGTATTTAAGGGCGGGAAGGAGAAAGGGAGATGATGGGGGGAAGAAAACAGGTTAAAAAAGCAGGTTTTCAGTGCTTGTCATTATAGTGGTGCATATATTAGATGCAATACCCGGAGCTGTGGAGGGTCATAAAGGTTTTATCCGCGGAGTGCGGAATGGGCGCATTACTCACGAGTGGCACCGCGGCGCTGAGTTATGCGCCTCATTCCCAACCTGCACCCATAAAAACTTTATGCTGCACCACGCCGTGACGTCTGTGTTCACTGGGGATTCATCAGCTCTAATGGGGCTGGATCAGGCCCTGAGGGATGTTCAGGGAGAGGAGGGAAGGGACACCTGACTCAGCACTGGGGGAAAAAGCCTCTTTATTTGAGTAGCGCTCAGGCACCAATTTGAACCCCCCAAACTCAGGGCTGGAAGAAACAATATCTTTGAAGAAACAGCATCTGGACTTTCTCGAGAGGATAAGAGGGTCCAACCTAGCCTATGCATCATTTTAGCTGCTAAAAATCATGGAATCATATGAGAGTTGGAGGGAACCTTAAAGACCATTGTGCCATAGACAGGGACATCTCCCACTAAACCAGGTTGCTCCTGGTCTTATCCAACCTGGCCTTGAACACTTCCAGGCAGATTTTAAGTCCAGCAACTCATGGCCTTGCCATCTTGGACTACACTGGGGATGTTTTGAGGTGTCCCACCCCTTGTGCCATGGTGTGGGAAAGGGAAGGTTCTGTGGGCTGTCAAACAGAAACCCTGCAGTTCCCAGGCTCCTGGTGCTGGGAGCAACCCATGAGAGGAAGTCCCACATATCAGAGAGGGTTTGAAGATGCCATGTGGCTCAAGGTGGTTCAAGTGGCATCTGCCTGAAAGCAATTGTAGGTCTAAGACTGATAACAGGTAAAGGAAATGTAAATCCACTCAAATTTCCAGCTTGTGTCTGATTTCTTATGGGTAAAATAAAGAGTGAGCAGTTACCAGCAACCACACCATGATCCAATATTGCACATTCCAATGGACATCTAGAGCCCACTAACTCAAAATTCTTCCCTGTGCTTTGTAGAAACAAGATGTTTCACGTCTTCTGGGAATCATGATTGAAGGCTGGTAGGTCCAGTCTTAGGTGCTGTGTCAGAGATTTCAGAGATGGACCTTGTTTGGCCCATTTCTCAAAGCCCTGTTGCTGGCTGTGATGCTCCCTGGTATTCTGCATGATAAAAAAAATAAAACCAAAAAACAAACAAAATAGGAGGAAAAAGGAAAAAATAAATAGAAAAAAAAGGAAGAAAGAAAAAGGAAAAAGGAGGGAAAAAGAAAAAAGTAAAAATAAATATATAAAAAAGAAATAATAAAAGACAAAAAATAGAAAATATAAGAAAATATAACAAAAATAAAAGGAAAAAAAGAAATTTTTGCCTTCTATAGATAGAGAAAAATTCATCCATCTCTCCAGCTGTGGTACAAACATTTGTGGACATGGTTCTTTGGTTCCTTAGAAAGAGACCTAAACCAGTTTTTATTTTGTCAGGAGAAAGGAGAAGAAATCAGCATTTCCCAGGTAGCAGGAAACTCTCTTCTTGGTTAACTCCCTACATGTGAGCATGGCTGGAATTTGGATTTCCTTTCCTCTGTGGCATTCGTGACAAGTCACACACTCACTCAGGAGTGCCAGCATCCAGAACCAAGGAGGGCAATCCAGGGGAAGCATGCAGGCACAGATCAAAGGATTCTGGGGACGCTTGATCTCAGTTATCATGTCTTGGAGAAGAAATGGAGAAGCCTGGAATTCAGAAAGGCTTCCACTGGCCAAGGTCTTGGGTGTTAACTTTGGTTTGCTGACAAATTCCAGTAGAAGGTGCCCAAGTCATGGACTGGAATAACCACAAAAGGGTAGGGCAGGCCATAGGACCCATAAATAATGTGGGTGCAAACTCTTTCCTGGCACAGGAGAATTCCTGAAGGCCATCAGGAGATGCTTTGATTTGGGGAAAGAGAAGCAGGTGGCCAAACATGAAAGTGATGGACACAGCACATGTGCCAAAGGGGGCAGCGAACAAAGACATGGTGGAGGGGCACAAGGAGCGGGGAGGGTGGCCAAGCTTTGGTTCTTCCCTTGGCACTTGAATTTGGGATCCTCTGGATGCACCTCACCTGCCCCACTCCCTCCAGAGGTTTGCAAACACAAGGCTGAGCCGGAGCAGCTCCTCATCAATGACATTAATTAATAGATGAATGGCAGAGAGGCACGAGTATTGCCCCACAAATGAAAAGCAAATCCCAGCCAAGGGAAAAAAAAAAAAAAGGCAGAACTGTAGCAATTTCTACTCGGTTCCCCTTGAGATTTGGCTCCAGATTCAAAGGATAGGCAGGCGGAGAGGAAGGCTGGGAGGAGGCGGGCGGGGGGAGTTGGCTCATATTCTGCTGTGACCCAATTCCATACAAAGCATCCTGTAACAAAACACGTCTCTATCTACAAAGTACAAGTAATCTTTGTTTTCAGTACAATACTTATCTGCATTTAGACCGATGATGGCAGTGCTTGGCTTATTTTCATGGATCCAGTTATCCTTTTTATCCCTGTGAGCGTGTGTGTGTGTGTGTGTGTGTGTCTCCTCCTCTCTGTCCTCCTCGCTGTCTCCTGTGCCCGTGCCAAGCCAGCAGCACTCACAGGGTGCTGTCACACATCAGCAGAGGTGCAAATGCTGAAGGTCGGTGCCAGTTCGGGGTTTTGGGCTGCCCAAATTCTTTGGTGCCTCGGGAAAGGGTGATTTTGGGATCTAGACCTGACCTTGTCTAACCACATCCTGAGGAGCCCTTGAAGTGCCACCATGGAATGGGAAATATTAGAGAGGAAAAATCACCTTGAGGGGTGTCTCAGAGCAGTGTCCCGGACCCCCGAGGTCACAAAGGGTGGTCTCACACCAAATCCAACTGTCCCAGTTGTGTTGGCTTCTCTGTTGTGCCAAAGGGAGATGATACATCACCAACTTCCACCATGGTTTCCATGTTTTCCAATCATCCAAACCTGTCATACCTGGACAGGTCCCGCCTCTTAAACTGGTGAGACAAAATTTAAGAGCAGAATTTCTCTCTCCAGGTCACAAAAGAAATGGGTTTCCATTCTAGAAGATGCCCCACAATTTCAGGAATCACCAGGGTGACAGCCTTCATGCACAGAGCAAGGAAGAGCTGCTTCCCTCTGGAAGAGCATTCCCTGGTCTTGGTAGTGACACAAATGAGGTTGGAGAATTGTAAAGACCCCTCAAAGCTTTTAAAGCCAATGGATCATGACAAGATTTTGTGAATGTTTGGATGCAGAGGCAACATCCAGCTGTACTCCCTTTCCAGGAGGTGCCTCCATGGGAGCTCATCCCTCTGCCCACCAGCCATTCATCCTTCATGGAGCATTTCCTCCTCCTCCTCCCTCTTACCTCTGTTGTTCCAGAGCACTCACACGGTCCCCAGCAGGAGATCTATGGATATTTTAGGAGTGTTCACCATGTTTCAAAGGGAGGGAATTAAGATGCGAGCAGTAGAGGTGTTCTGCCCAAGGTCACCACAGGAATGAGGGGATGAGGGAAATTTTCATGTGAAGCCAAAACAAGTCATCAACAAGGCTCTCCAGGGGTTTGGGAACTACAATCTGTGCAGGAAAGTGCACAATTATTTCATCAAAAGTACACACTGGCTTGAGAAACATCTTCTGTGGGAGGGTTAGCCCAGCTTAGTGATATTGATTCACCTCCATTCTTTAGATCAGGGCCATGATTTTAGTTCAGATCCCCCACTTGTTTACTTTAGAATTTCCTCTATTCAGCTGCTACTGAATTCCAGGTTTGCTTCTTGCATTTCCTCCTTGGTTTGCTGTGAGTCCAGCCCTGGAGAGTATCTCTACATTAAATAAGAATCAGGGTAAACACGGAATGTAATACATGTAATTCCATGATAATCACGTGTTTTACAGGCAGTTGACAAATTTGCCCAGCTGGACGTGGTAAATACACCCCTCCTGCCTGGCCTCTGTTTGTGATCAGTGCCACCTCCTCCCCTGAGAGCCACCTGAGCTGCTGCTGATAGGCAGATGTCTCCCTTGTTCTGCTTTTCCCACGTATTTATGCATTTCCACTTGGTCATTCTTCACCCCTGGAAATCCCTTGAATTGACTGTCAGCTTTTGGGACAGGATCTCCAGGCTCTTCTTTGCCCCTTCGTGAAAATAAAAATGTTTTTGAACCTTTGCTTAGGCCTTTGGGTAGGCACAAAAGTGGTGGGTGGAGTTAAGTTTCAGCTTAAATCTTTCCATTAAAAAGGAATCTTTTCTGAAAATAAACTGGGATTTTCAGTGCATTATAATGGTGCAGTCTGGTCAGATTTTGTGGTGGTCTAATGAAACAGTTTTTCAGCCAGTTCTGGAAAAATTAGCTTCTCATATTCACATTGGGGCTTTATTATTTTTCTTGTATAAATTCCACATAAATATATGTATAAAAACACAGAATGTGTCTGCTTCAAAGTTCGATGTCCTTGTGAGAAGAAATGTGGGAAGATGTCATGGTTACGACCAGAATTCTGGGTCTTCTACCCTGTTTGAAGGGGTAGAGACCTTCCCATTCAGCAAGGTCTGAAATTTTAGGCAGAAAAGGTTTTCTCTTGGAAGGGATTTTTTTTTCTGGGGCATTTCCAATCTGGTGTTGATATTTCTGATGTCAGGCTGATGTTTCCAACATTTCCAGGTGGATATGAAGGCTCCTTCATCACTTCACAAGTATCAGCAAGGAGATGGTATTCATTATTGAAGGAAGACAAAAGACAAAATGACATTTAAGAATGATTAAAGGTTGAAAAAAAAATTTTAAATCTATACTTTTTGGTGGAAAGTAGTGGAGACCAAAACATTGAAGGAAAATGACAGTTTAAAACAACATTTTGATATTATTTTTGTCTTTTACTGTATTTAAAGTGTCCCAACAAGTTTTTCAGGATATAAAAATTTTTTGTATTACTTGCGCAGTCCAAAATACAGTTGGAAATCTTGAAACCATTTTCAGCCTGGTAAAATTGCCATCAATATGTGATTTTTTTTTTTTTAAATCTCCATTGGTTCTTTGACAATGGGAAAAAAGTGCTGGCAGAAAAAAGAAATTTTTTTTTGTTCTGAGGCTCGGAGTGTTATGGGGCAACTGTACCCAACCTTCCAAGCTGCACTTTGCAATTTTAATGGGCATTAAAGCTGATTGAATTGTCACTTTTAAGGAAAACTCAAATTGAAAGTGCCCAAGACCAGGTTGGATGGGGCTTGGAGAAACCTGGGATAGTGGAAGTTGTCCCTGCCCATGGCAGGGGGTGGAACAAGATCACCTTTAAGGCCTCTTCCAACCCAAACCATTCTGGGAATGCAGCAGGGAAGATTTAAGTCAAATGCTCAGAAAAACCCACTGGTGCTAAAGGCAGAGAAACACTGGGATGAATTTCCTTGGGAGGTGGCAGAGTGAGCAGTGAGGGATGTTTGTAGGACGAGGTTGGGTGAACATCTCTCAGGGCTGCTTTAGGGCTGTGTGATCCCACCCTGGGCAGGGGGAGGGGATTAAATGGTACCTCATGTCCCTCCCAAACCCTGAATCCTGCATTCCCAAAGCCTTCCCAGGAATTTGCTGTCATGTTGGAGCAAGCCCTGGTCAGACTGAGCCGTGGCTGGGTGGGAACTGGTGGCAGAGGGAGCTCTCAGATTCCCCCAGGGAAGGGGGGATGCCAAGGATACTCATGTGGAACAGAAAGCACTGGACACAGGATCAGGGTCACAGCAGCGTGTCCCAGAGCCATGGGACCTCAGTCTTCGGCTGGCTCCTGTCTCCAGGAGCCCCAGGGCCACCAGAGTCCCCAGGACCAAGAATGAGGCCACCAGAACTGATCACACATGGGTGGAAGTCATCCTGTAGTGGCAGCACTTCTCTACAAGGGGACATCAAGGATAGGTTTGTGGGTGCACAAGAGGATTCCAAAGACCAGATCCCGCTTTCATCCATGGATTTTGCCGCCAAAAACCCCAGGAAAGAGCCCCAGCTCTGGTCCACCTAAACCCAGTTGTGGATTTCACCTCTTTTCCTCCAGCAAGTTACTCAGAGTGTTTCAATGTGAGGACAGAGAGCTGGGACAACAATCCCTAAAAATTCACGACGTGTTGGGATATGGAATGGCGCTAAGCTGTGCTTCCACATGCGCAAGAGGGACCAAGAAGTTCTGAATGGATTCTCCCCAGCACGCTGGGGTTAGCTGCCTGGGACTTTGGCAGAGCTCTGGGATGCTGGGAATAAAGAGATGGAGCACTTTTCCAAGGGGACAGAGAAAAAGAGACAGAGGGAGGCAGGGAAAGGAGGGGCCGGGGAGAAAATGGGAGAGAGAAAGGGAGAGAGAGAGTGCAGGGAGGAGGGGAAATGAAAGGATATTATTTTTTTTTGTATCTGTCATTTCCCTGCTATCTCCCATATGACTTCTTAATCCATCAGAATGCTGGGAAGATAATGTTTTGGGCGAAATAACATGAGAGAGAGGATAGACTCCCAAGGACCAATATCTTTATTGCTCGGAGGATAAACGGATTATGTCAGCCATTTTCTGTTGCTGACAGCTTTTCTTATTAACCGATTTTATTTTTTAATCTTCCAGGGAAGAAATATGGTTTTATGTCACAATAAAACGCCGGTCACATCTAATTCTGCCCTCAAACAAACAGATTTCTGAAAGCCTTGCAGAGAAATTTGAAATAACTTTAAAGAGGGGGTTTTTGGATAAAGTCTTTATCCAGAGGCTTGTTCAACCGCAGTGTAAAAGGTTTAGAGAGAGTGAGAGAGGGAGTGAGAGAGAGAGGGAGGGAGGGAGGGAGAGGGAGAGAAAAGTCCCTCACAGTTGTTTTTCCTGGTTGATCCCTATTAAAAGAAACTCTTCATTGTGGTGTACTCAAGGAAATACAGCTCAGACGAAAGAGTCACATGAATGTTAACAAATATGGCTATTTGTGTGGCTTACGCGCCGCGCCGGGCTTAGGGATGTTGTGCGTGACACTCAGAGAATGAGGGAAGCAATCATTAGCATCCCAGCAACCTGCTTAGCCGCCCGCTTTCAGACTCCCCCTTTTGATCTGACACTTTTTTTCCCTCAGTTTTGCTGGGATTACCGGGGAAGATGCTAATAAAGTATCAGCCCCGTTGTAGGCAGAGCGATAAGAAAGTCTGCTCTGGCGAAACTTGCCGCGTGCAAGGCAAGCAGCCTTTGGACTTGTTGCTGGGCTGGCTCCCCGTGCAGAGCTGGAAATTGGGAGGGTTTCATTTCATTCCCTTTCCCCCCTCCCTGAGCCCCCCAAAACCCCCTTCTGCAGGTGGATCCTGCATATTTTGTGTGGGGATTTAGAGCAGGCTCCATGGAGCTGGTCACATCCCAGCTGCCCATGGACATTGCTTTTTGCCCTTGGCTAAGGGAAATAAGGGGAGCCCAGCCATGCCCATCCATCCCCCAGGGAGGGGTGGCTCCTCTGCCTTTCTCCCTTTGGTTTTGTTTTTAGGAAACACATCTGCTACTTGGAAATACTGTCTTTCACACAGCAAAGGTTTTAAGTTTTAATATAGACCAAAAAATTAACACCTTGCCTCTCAGAACCCTTTTCATGCCACACTGGGGACCCTAAAACACCAGGTATCATCCCAAGGAGCACAGGAATTAAATCTTAGTAGCATCTATTGGTGTTGCTCTCTTATTGGGTTTTGGAGTGTTTTTGACTGTAAATTCCTGCCATGCTGGGCCCTACACCAGTATGTCTTGGCAGGCTCTCCCCCTTCTAAAGAGCTTAGAGCTGAACAAATATCAGAGGCTTTCAGAGCTTTAGTTGCACTGGTGACATGCTGGGACACCCAAAAAGAAATGCCCTGCCCTCTCTATGAGGGCTTTCCCAGCATGGGGGTGGGATGTGTGAGGAGTGCACAGATAAAGGAATGTAAGGAACCCATGGATGAGGGAGGGTTTGCAGGTTCCCTGCTGCTCATCAGGATTCTTCTGAGGTTTGCCTCATCCACATCCCAGACTTTCTCTGCCCAAAGTATTGGGTGTTCCAAGCCAGAGTGATTTTGCCTGGATATGCCAGTACTGTTGAGCTCCAGAGCTCCATTCACCGCACCCAACGAGGTTCAAGACAAAACTGCCCCTGGAGGAGACCACAGAGCAGAAGGTGTGAAGCCAAAGCCATCTCCTCTGACCTGTAATCCTCTAAAGGCAGATGGAATATCCAAATCTGGGATTTCCTCTTGGAAGTGGATGCACAAGTAACCTCCTCAGAAATTAGTGAAACACCAGCCTCATCCTCAAAGAGTGTTTCCTCAAAGGTTGAGGAGGAAAAGATGATGCAGTCTCTCCCCCACCTGGTTCATATCATGCTGGAATGGATGCCAGGAGCTGTCCCAGCTTTTGGGATGCTACCTAGCTTCCTGCTGTGGGAATGGGATCAGCCCTGTCCCAGGCAATAGCAATAGACCAATGCTGCAAAGGGGTCACAGCAAGCTCTATTTCTTACTAGGGATGCCACTTTCTCACTTCACATCCTGGATTTTAGGGTGGATTGTCCTTAAGAGCAGCTGAAGTCTAACACATATCTAAAAAGTAATTTTGGTTTCTTGTATCTTTTCCCCTGGCAGGGAATTCCCCGGGTGCAGAGCAGACAGCACTTTATTGTTATTTTTTTCCCCCACAGAATCCCAGAATGATTGAGGTTGGAGATGACCTCCAAGATCATTGAGTCCAACTTTTGTCCAGTCGTTGCCTTGTCCCCAGCCCAGGGCACTGATTGCCGTGTCCAGGCATTCCATGGACACCTCCAGGGATGGGCATTCCATCATCCCCCCTGGGCAGCCTCTTCCAAGGCCTGATCACCCTTTCCATGAAGAAATTCCTTCTGATGTCCAACCTGAAGACCCTCTGGCACAGCTTGAGGTCATTTCCTCTTGTCCTGTCCCTGGGTGCAGAGCCTGACCCCCACCTAGCTACAACCTGTCCTTGACAACGTGGTGGTGGATCCAGCAGGACAGATGGGCAGATATTCTCCTGAGGTCCCCCACCCTCATGGCCTCATGTGAGACAGCTCCGGTTTTTGTCAAAACAAAACCATATCCTGCTACAAAAATGCATTTTTATGGATAAAACCTGATATTTACTGAAGAAAACTGCTTTCCCACATGAATAAAATTCACCTTCCTAACAAAATAATGTTGGTGTGCAGTGTAAGAGAGCGAAGGAGTAAGGGTGATTTGGTCCATTGTTTTCTGGGGTATAAAGAGAGGAGAAGGAAACCTGAGGGAGGAAGCATTTAAAGTTTCACTTACCATAAATGATCCCACCAAATATTTAGAAATTGTTCCCCAAATATTTAGAATTGTGAGGTGAGGAGGCCCTGGCACAGGGTTCCCAGAGAAGCTGTGGCTGCCCCTGGATCCCTGGAAGTGTTCCAGGCCAGGTTGAATGGGGCTTGGAGCACCCTGGGATAGAGGAAAATGTCCCTGACCGTAGCAGGGGGTGGAACTGGATGGGCTTTAAGGTCCCTCCCAACCCAAACCATTCTGAGATTCCATGATTTTACGATCTCTTCTTCCCTCCAGAACTTGGGACATGATGGGATGGAACCTTTGGACCAGGCAGAACTCATAGGGACATAGGGATAGAAGGTGACAAAGTAAAATAAAATTAGTTTTTTGTGTCCCCGCACCAAGGTCAAAAGATCTTCTGATGACCTTGACACCAGGCTGGGAATGTGCTGAGGAATTTGGGTATGGGTTCCTTCAATCCTGGTGGTGATCATCCTTCCTGGGCCACACTGAGTCCCTCCACAAGCCGAAAGCACTAGCCAAGCAGAGACCAAATAAAGCCACATTAATCCCAGCTCCATTAGAAACACAGAAAATAAATAAATGCTGTTTTCAAATGTGGAAAAAGAAAAAAAATCAATAGAGAAAGAAATATTATTTTTAATCTTCTAAGAGGTTTTTACAAACAACAGGGAGGGGAAAAATTGAAAGGCATGAAAAAAGACTTGCCAATGTCCTTTTAACCTTTATTTATTATCACTCAGTCCACATCAGCCCCTGACTGCAAGATAATTTGGAATTTCATTTTAATTTCAATGTATCACATAATTCAACACAGCTTTCCACTTTTTTTAGGGTTTTTTTTTTGTAGTGGAAACTTTAAAAATCTCTTTATAGGAAATGCATCTTAAAAAAAAAAAAAAAGCACCCCACAACATAACCCTTCTGCAGCAGTTACTTAATTTATAACATGAAAAGGGTTTGTGCTAAAATATGATAAAAATAAAATCAACAAACTTCAAAAAAGGAATATTCCTTAATAACATGCTTTAGCTTGAAGGGTGCCTGCTCCTCTGCTTTTCTTTGCCTTTGTCTGCTGCTCGCATTAGAGTGGAGTTATTTTGAGCCTGGCTTTTGGGAAGCCTTGTACTGAGCCTTGTTGGGATGTGTTCAATGGCTGGGTCTGGCTGTGCTGGGGGAGTTCCGGAGGAGCCTGGGACAGGCTGGGAGAGGAAGGATTGGTGCCACCAACAAGGAACAAGCAGAGACAGCCTGGCACTCCCCATGGGCAATGTGCTCCAGAATGCTCTGCTTCCTCCTGTGAGATCCCCCATGGGAGCTGCATCTGCTTTCCCAGCTCCAGGCCTTGTGTTGTCCTCAGTGTCCCTTGTCCAGGGTGACAGTGAGCTCTGTCCTTCTCTCCCAGTGCCTCCCATCAACAGCAAACAGGCTGCAGGTGCCCTGGATGCTGCTCCTGTTAGAGTCATGGAGTATCCTGAGCTGGAAGAGGTCCATGAGGATCATCCAGTCCAACTCCTGCACAGACACCCCAACAATCCCACCCTGGGAATCCCTGGGAGCATTGTCCAAATGCTGCTGGAGCTCTGGCAGCCTTGGGGCTGTGCCCATTCCCTGGGGAGCTGTTCCAGTCCCTAGCACCCTCTGAGGGAAAAGCCTTTTCCCAATATCCCACCCTGACACAGCTCCAGCTGTTTCCTTGGGACACGTCCCTGGTCACAGAGAGCAGAGACTGGAGCTGCCCCTCATGAGGAGCTGCAGATCAGGGTGAGGTCTGACCTCCATCTCCTCTCCTCCAGCTGAACAAGCCAAATGGGCTCATCCACTCCTCAAATGGCTGTCCCTGGAGACCTGCTACCATCTTCATGTCCCTCCTTTGGATGCTCTCCAACAGCTTTAGGTTCTTCTGATATTGTGGCACCCAAACCTGCCCCAGCCCAGAGCAGAGAGGGACAGTTCCCTCCCTAGCCTGGCTGGCAATTCCTGATGCCCCCAGGACAGGGACGTCCCTGCTGGCACCAGGACATTCCAGATCCAGCTGGCCATGGAGCAGGACCTTCAGATCCCTTCCCACAGCTGCTCTCCGGCCTCTCCTTCCCCACTCTGTATTTTCAGGGTAGCCTAGTCCCAGAAGCAGGATCCAACACTTTTCTCTGTTCAGCTTAATTCAGTTGGTGACTGCCCAGCTCTCTCACATGTCCAGGTCTCTCTGCAGGGCCTCTCTGCTTTCCAGGGTGTCAACAGCTCCTCCTGGCTCAGTACCAGAGGTGAACATCCTCAGCATATCCCTTAGGTACCACTGCCTTCCCCTGGCTTCAGAATCAGGGCTCAGGACAGCCAGGAGAGCATTCAGTGATTGTCTGCATCCATATCTCAACCCATACCCAAAAAACCCTCAAAAGAGGAGCTTGAGATGAGGTGGGAGAGAAGAAATTTCTTGATACAAATGGTCCCGTTAATGGATGTCTCAGCCTTGGGCTCATTTGTTGTCCTGGAGCTCCTTCAATTGCATCATTTTTCTTGCAAATCGTGACTAATTTGCAAAAGAACTTCCTTGGGCTCGTTCTCTTTTTACTACTTTCTTATTTTCTTTAAAAATTCCAGAGCAATAATTTACTTAATAGGCCCTGATGCAGATGGTGCATTTTGTCTGGGATGTTGGCACTGGCTGTGGGCAGGAGGAATCTCATATTTTCACGTCAGCTCCCCTCCTGAGCCTTGTTTATCAGGGGGCTCCTGAAGTGACAGGCACAATAGGGCTGTTTGTACTCCAAATTATCTGCAGGGAAGGTGGCAGAGACCTGGCAATGAGCAGAGAGACAATAAATTCCCTTCCAAAGAAAGCTCCACCCCAGCCCTCACAGCCGCCCCCAGCAGCGCTCTGCAAGGTGATGGTTTTTCTGTGCAACCTGGAAAAAGGCAGGAATTGAAATGCTGTTTGACAGCACTGTCATGGATGCCCTGCTGCAGGAACCACACTGTGCCACCCAGGAAGTGTCACTGAGTGGTCCCCACATCGAGTGATGTTATTTGTGATATTCCAGCTGGGGAGGAGAAACCCAGTCTGGACCTGCTTTAAAGCATGGATTGAGTGGAGCAAACAAGTGTGATGGGAATGAAAAACCCAAGGATCTGTGTTCCATTCTGCATAAAGCCCAACAGGGGCTCTGTTCCTGTCCTGACATTCCAGTGTGACTGCCGCTCCTGCTTACCTCTCCGTGCTTCTCTCGTGGCTGTGCAAGGAGCTCCAGGAACTCTGGATTGGAGCTGGTGCTTGGCCGGGCTCTGAGCTCCAAGGACTCAGACAAACATTTAGGTTGGAAAAGCCCTTTGAGGTCATCCACAGACAGAATCAAAGCTACATTTTGGGGCATCATCTCCCTCAGCCCTTGCCTGGCCCAAAGGGGAGACCTGGAGACCAATGGCAGGTTTGTCATCAGTGGAGGGGGACAGAGCCTTACCCCACCTGGGCGATCTACCCAAAAATCTCTGGGATGCTCAGGCTCACACACAAGGGCTGATCTCCTAAATGCAAAGGGTGGGGAGGTGCAAGGGGGCTATTAAATCTCCTGACCCTGCGGGGTCTCCAGCTCCCCACTGGGGAAAATGAAAAATGGTAAATGGAAAATGAAAAATGGTGAAACCGTCTCTACCGCAGAAGAGAATGTTCTGGGTCCAGACCCAGGGTCAAGTAAAATACTTCTGTCAAAAAATAAAACACTGCCCTTGACTCTCTAATAGGTGGAAATTGGCTTCATCTCTCTTCTCTAATACATATTCTCTTGTTTACTAGTATCAAAATATTCCTGGGAAAACTGGTCTGGACAATAGGTAACATAAAGAAATGCTAAAAATCCCAACATGGCTCTGAAGGACAACCATTCCCAAGCCCCATCACTGGCATGCCCCAGCCAGTCCCATTTCTGCCCAACTCCAAGCCTGTGTCACATCTAAATCAAGAGGAAAGCAATAAGATTTGGATGAAAATGCCGATTTCAGAGAGAGAAATGGAGCTTTTGGAATCAGCAGAATTATCCATGAGCAAATCCCCTTTTTATTGCATCAGAAACCTGTAGGAAAATGAATAGTTTTGTAGGGATAGAATGAAATAATTGTGTTCAGATCACAGTGTTCAGATCTCCATGGTGCCCCTGATGAGAGAGACAATGAAGATCTGCAAAAGCTGGACAATTTTTTTTCATTTTCTCTGGAGTTTTTTTTTTGTTGTCAAGGCAAAAGTTTTTGTTAGCGAGGTCTGTGAAATGAAGAAGAATCCTTTGAGCTCAGGATCTGTTACACTTTGGAGTGCTCAACCTGCCCCAGCCCCGGCAGAGATGGTGATTTCATGCAATTATTATCCCCCACGCCACACAAGCATGAGAGCCCAGTCTGGGAGCAGAACAGCAAACTCATCATGCCCTATTTAGCAAAATGTTCAGTGCCAACGTGAAATTCTGACCCTCACATTTTATTAAAAGGATTATGTCTTAAAGCAAACTATTTCAGTCCTTCACTAGCTTTTCCCTGGGAAAACTTTCAAGACAATTTTCAGGACCGTGGCAGGATCAAGATGAAACAGTTCTGCCTTTCCATCTTATTTCTTCCAGCTCAGATCTGTCCCTTCCTCTGGTGTGTCCTACCTCGTGGTGTAAGCCTCGATTTGCAGAGGAAGCATCCTTTCCTAGGAGCTCATCTTGCTTTTAAATGATTGTGGGAATTTAAATAGCTTTGGGGACAGTTCCAAACATGGAGCTGGGAGGTGGAAGGCGCTCCCAGCAGGGCACCTGCACGGCTTGGGGAGCCAGAAAAAAACCTCTCCAAGGCAAGTGGTGCTGGGGAGGCAATTTTACCCCATTTTGGGTTTGTATCCATTCTGGTGAATCATAAAAATATACTGTTCCCATTGTATAGGATTGCATATGGATGTAGCAGGGAAGGGCGGGGGGGCCCCATGTTGGGGTAGATTTGATAGAACAGCTTTGTGTCAAATGAATAGGTAGGTTTATTATAGACTTCCCTTGCTCCAAGCTTCAGATGAGAGAAATCCTATAATCCCGCCCTGCTTTAATACTGGATTAATGTGGATTTGTTAATAAAATGCTAGTGAAATCGAGAATAATTTGTAATTAACTCAAACTTCTACTCCTCGCATCATTTTGAATATTTTTTAATAGAGATGAGGGACAGTTTCTGCGGCTGCACGCACTCCAGCTGAGCAGGGTGAGTGGGAATCCTGCTGGAAAAACCCAGAAACCACTGCACCACCTGGAGTTCATGGCAGAGGAAAATGCTCAGACAGTGCAGCACACCAGCCACAGCTCTGCTGATCTCGGGAACCAAATTCTGTCAGCAAGGGCTGCTCACATCCGAGATGTTAACACTTGTGGGGGTAAAATCCAAACCATTAACCCCAAAACAAGGAGTGCACAAGCACAAGCGTAACAACAAGCGAGTGCCAGGTGAGCAGTGCAGGAATTACTGAGCAGGTGTGGCAGATGGGGAAATGCAGCATTAACACTGCCCAGTGGTGCTCCCTCAAAGCATGGAGAGACCTTGCTCTGTGAAGGTGGATTTCAGACAAGATCCTTTCCTGATCTAAAATCAGAAATTGAGGATTTGTCCCAACAGCTGGAGTGGAAGGCCATCCATCTCCAAATCCTGCCTCTTGCAATGGTTCAAAAATGAACTAAAATGATTCATTTGTTCAAAGATGATGATGCCATGAGGTAGGGGAGAGGTAGTAGAGTGAGACATGGAAAGGGGTATATAAACCTGGGTAATTTGGAAACTTTCCAATCATTGACCCTCTTCTTGCATCAGGCTCACTTACAGCAGGGTCAGTGCTGAAAAGCCCCACGAGAGCAGCATCTGTCCTTCATCATCCTCAGCTCTGGGGACAGCCAGCTGCCAGCAGTGGACAACAAAAATAAAAAGGACTTTTATCCTCTAGGTGAAGTCTTTTAAAGGACTCCCAACCTATAGTTAAAACTTGGTGTTCAAGGGAGGATTTGTTTCATCCTGGGTTCTGTCTCTCTGTTTCTTCCCTGGCATCTTTTTTTCAACCTGGACACATTAACAGCCCAGCAGGAAGGTTTTAAGGGGGGTGATGTGCAGTGCAAAGCTCAGCAATACCCAGCAGCCCCTTCCTCACTCAGTTTATAAACTCCTGGCCAGCTGCCCTGCCTCTTTGGGCACTGCCTCACTTCAATTATGTCTTTAACCTGTTCCAGCTGCTATTTGAGCAAGTTCGCTCCTCTTTTAGGGGAGAGTCCATTGAACTTGATGTACCTTTCTTTAAGGTCTGTATTTCAGCGCTGAGCCTGCTGTGACATTCCCAGGTGGTATCCTAAACTGCTTGGGGCATGAATTGGTGAGGAAATACAAACCAGTCCTAAAAGACTGTGTGTGCTCCAGCTTGTGCACAGGGCCTGGCTGAGATCCTTCTGCCCCAGGTTTTGCTGCAAAATTCCCCTGGGGATCCCAGAGGACATTGTTAGATACCACACAGGTCTGTACAGCTGCCTCCATAATTCCAAGGCCTTTAACTAATTCCCTGCCATTAATTGGTGACATCAAAACCTGAATTTTTTACTACACAGGAACAAGATGCCTTGAGAAACTACACCCCGTGTTCAGACCTGCATAAACCCATCAACTATTCAGAAAGGTCAAAAAGTCCTCGACTTTTTAATTCTGGACCTTGGCAGGACCTGAAGTGGATAGAAACCATTCTGTCAAGTGCTGTAGAGCTCTCTCCTCCTCAGGGAACTTGAGAACAAACCACTTGGCACCCAGCTGATCTCTGCTTTCATTTCTGTCCCTGGCAACTCATTGTGCCTTGAGGTTAAATGAGGTATTTGTGTCTCTCGAGTCCATCTGCAGTCTCATCATTTAATTTGGACCATTCTTCCATGCACCTTTGTTGTCTGCATTCTTCATACTTTTGTTATGTGCTGGGTTGGGGTTTTATTCCCTTTTCCCTTCTGGCCCATGGATGGAAGTCTTTGTTTAGAACTACAGTTTGAAAGATTTGGAGTTTGGACAGACTCGTGAGTGTCAGAAGTGCTTCCTCTTGAAAAGAGAGACTTTGTACAGAGAGACCTCAATAACCTTTTATTAGACCAACAGCTGGAAGAAAAGGACAAGTGTTCAGGAGTATGAGCCCCTTTGTACCTCTCCAAAATCCACATTCTGTTTAGAACGCCTTGCTTGAAACAGCATTTACACAAAGCCCCCTCACTCTGCTGAGAGACAATTTCATAAAATCACAGAGTTATTTAGTTTGGAGGAGCTCTCAAAGATCATTGAGTCAAACCATTCTCACAGCACTGCCAAACCCAGGACAAACCCTTGTCCCCAAGTGCCACATCCACAGGGCTTTTGAATCCCTCCAGGGATGGGGATTCCACTACTGCCCTGGGCAGCTGTGCCAGGGCTGGAGAGAGCTTTTGGGGAAGAAATTTTTCCTGATATCCAACCTGAACCTCCCCTGGCACAGCTTGAGGCTGTTTCCCCTTGTCCTGTCCTTTGTTCCCTGAGAGCAGAGCCTGACCCCCACCTTGGTAGAACTGGGTCCCCAGGGAAATATGGTGGAGTCACCATCCCTGGAACTGTTCACAAAATGAGATGTGGCACTTCACAATGTGATTTAAAGGTGGGATTCAGTTGAGGGTTGGGCTTGATCATCTTGGAGGTCTTTTCCCACCTTAAAGATTTTGTGATCCTGTTCCTGAGACATTCCTTCTTTATCCAAAGGTTGCTCCATCCACTACCAGAAAGACAACATTTCTTTAAGACACTCTCAACAATATTCTCCACTCCAGTCTCTTGGAATGTGCACTCCAGCCTGATGTTGCTTGTTTTCCTGTTTGCCAAACACATCTGATTCCTGTGTGGATCAGAAGGAAAACCAGTGCAGGCTGAGTTCACAAAAGCTCTGCAAACCAGAAAAAAAGGCAAATTATTTTCTATATCTCTATCATGGCTTCTCTTATTCATGTCGGCTCTAAATTATGTGGCCATGATCTTTCTAATCTCTCTTTGCATGGGCGTCTTTCCTTGCCCTTAATCATTTCCTTTGCCCTCCCCTAGACCTTTCCCGTGTCTGCATTCCGAGGCAGGGAGGTCGGAGTGGGGAACATTATTCTGAGTGAATGTGTATCATACAGTTCTGTAATTCCATTATTCCATTACGGCGTTTTCAGTATTATTCCCTCTTTTTGAATGCAGCCTAGCATTTTTTCCTTGGTTTTCTGGATCACCAACGCATTTCGAGGTTGCGCTGAGCTCTTGGCAAAGGCAACCAGGATTTGTAAAAACAATGTGCAATTTTTGTAGTTTTGGGTTTTACTTTATGTATTTTTTCATGAAGAATCTCTACTTGGGGCCAAATTTCCAAAAAATGAATTCTCAGTACTAAAATGGGTGGGTCCCTTCCCAATGGCTCTTGTTGAGGTCTCTACCATGGGATGGGAGAAGTTCAGACACTTTGCAGATTTCCACTCTGAAAGACTTGGTCTGCTTTAAGATTTTCTGAGGGAATCTAACGTTGGAGCCACCCTACTTTTTGGCATTCCTTTGACTGCCTGGGGCAAACAGATTTGGAGGAGGTTCCTATGGGTGATGACACAGGCAGGTAAGAAGCCAAATGACATTAAAAATCACTATTCTAAACCCAAAATTCTCTCCTGTAATTATTGTCAACATAAACTGAGTCATTCCCATTTTATGGCAGCCTGAGGAAAAACTCTTTCCTGAAGGAAGGGTGCAGGGAAGGAGGCATGTAACCAGTGAGAGGTTTGCTTTGTTTAACCTCTAAGGCTGTCTTCTCTTCTTCTCCAGGATAGGAGGGGAAAAAATCAACTGGCATCTTCAGCTTCTCTTCCCTATTATGTGCTGAGAATAAAACAGCTGGCAGTGGATGTGAGATCCTTCAAGCTTCCAAGAACTCCAGGAAGCCCTCTGCCCTCCCAGCCATGTAACCACTGGCTCTGAGGAGGCACTGGACATTTCAAGAGGCTCTCAGTGAGGTTTTAATGCCCTTAAATGCAAGGAAAGACAGGGATCATGGAACCGCTGAATCACTAAGGTTGGAAAAGACCTCCCAAATCATGGAATCCAACCCGTACCTAATCCCCATCTTGTCACCCATACCAGGGACATGAGTCAAATCTCACAAGAACACTGAGAACAGTAAAATTGCCATGGAAGAAATGCACTCCTGGGATCTCAACATCTCTGAGCTTACAAGTTGAAGAACTTGAAGGTGCTGGTGTGCAGAACAGATCTGGTTTGGTGACATGGGCAGGAGGGCACCCCAGTGGAACTGGCTGCCTCCTTCCAGGTCCTGCCCAGGCTGTTGGAGAGTGTTTTGTTCATCCCAAGTCCTGCTGCTTCAAAGGCTGAGCCTCTGAACAGGCAATGACTTTGTCTCCTGGGTCTAACGATCAAGAGACTCAACATTCAATTAGGCAGAGCTCCCAGGAGTGTCTGACCAGTCTGCAATGCTATAGGAGGAGTCCTTAGGACCTTAGATCAGACCATCAGCACGACCAATTAATGCTAACGCTACTGGCCTTGTTAATTGTGATGGAGCTCCCCAAGGGGACCAGGACTAAATGAGCAATACATATCAAAGAGGAACTGAAAAGCCATTATGTATTATTGTCTCTTTGTTGATTTGAGGAGGATGTGATGAACTAGGTACTAATTACATTAAAAAACACTGTATTCTAAACCAATCTCTCCTCTAATTAATGTCAACATAAACTGAGTCATTCCTGTTTTATAGCAGAGGAAACCTTTCAGTTACCGCAGGTAACGCACAAAGGGCAGCTCTGGGATGAGCACTGTTGACATGTTTTGGCCAGGGAGATGGAAATTTCCAGTCCCAAGGCTCTGAACAGAGGTGCAGGTGAAATCAGGGTCCCTCAGCAGCATTCCATGGAGTCCCACGTCATCCCACACTGTCCGTGTGCCCGCAGACGCTCCCGCGTACGCCCGTCGCACAAAGCAATTTTTCCTCAGCACCAGGAATGTTCCCCTTTCCACTTAAATGGCTTTTTTTTTTTTCTCTGATTCATTTTTACTTTATTTTATTTTATTTTTTTATTTATTTCCCTTCTGTATCCTTTTCAATCTGGAAAGTGACTTGGCCTCTCTTCCCCCCATCTATTTTCCTCCTGCCACTATTCAGTTTAGGCATGAAACACAGAACTAGATTGAAAGCATTCAATGGCCATTCAATCGGAGAAGAAAAGAGCCCCTCAGAGCTTTATTAGATATGAAGATCCACAATAAAAATCAATTTCTGCCTCTTTATGCAGTTTAAATGACAAAGCACCCACCCATTCTGCAGCCTTTGTGCCCAGGAAATGTAATTCAGTGCCGGAGCCGGGCCCAGAACAGCCCGGACTCGCTGACCTGCGCCGGCAGATTCCGATATGATACAGCCCTTCCAGATAATGACAGCCACTTCATCTCCCCGCAGGAAAGAGAAACTTATCTGATATCTTGGAGGGTTAAAAGGCTATGTGGGCAACATTTTTAATAGCACTCTAAATCAGCATCTTAAAAATACCTCTGCTTTTTTTTCCGGCACCCTGTTCCCCACTTTTCCCCACTCATTCGTTGGGAACTCCAGCTGAGATCTTTGGGAAGAGTCCTTCCTGGATGCCTGGCTGGAAGTGAGCACAATAAAGTGCAAACTTGACTGCCAACATTCCCTCCATTGACAGTGACATGCAGGAATTTGATTAGGGAGCATCTGTGGCTCCTGGGATGAGTGAGGGCTGTGCAGTCCTGTGGGGCAGAGCCCTCAGATCCCACAGCTGAGCTGTTCTGGGCAGGGAATGAGAAGCATCTGGGCTGTCAAGCTGTGTTGGGAGGGAGTTAGGTTGGAAATCAGGGAAAGGTTCTTCCCTCAGAGGGTGCTGAGGCACTGAACAGGCTCCCCAGGGAATGGGCACTGTCCCACGGCTGCCAGAGCTCCAGGAGAGTTTGGATAATGATCCCAGGCACATGGTGAGATTGTTGGGGTGTCTGCAGTTTGATCCTTGTGTGTCCCTTCCAACTTGGGATACTCCACAACCCCATCGTCATCCCCATGGCTTTCCTGAAATCACTATCGCAATAGTTTTTCCCTGTGGCAAAGGCTACTTTTTGTTTGAATTCCAGTAAAACCTTGGCCTAAGTTGTGTCTAAAAGCAATGAGTTCCTTGGGAAAAAAAAGGAATCCTGTGTGCAAATACTTTTTGAATTATTTTTGAGCATTTTTCCCCCATATATTCTGGAAAAAGTTCAGCAGAACTGTTGAATCAAACTTCTCTCTTGTCTGTATTCTATGGGATGGAATATATTTGATGTATGTTCCATACCAAACATATATACTCTATGTACCACATATATTAATATAGTTTTAATGTTCTATGCCATATATATAATAACTGTAGTATCAACTTACTAGCACAAAATTTTTATACCGACAATCCTGTTGACTCCAACACCCACAGGCTATGAAAGTCACACTCATTTTATCAAAAATTAAAGTTCGGGGATGAAAACACAGAATGAAAATGAAGTTATGACAATCCCATAAGGTCCTGCTTGTTCACTTGAAGAAGGAAACCCTTCCACTCTATGTCCCAAACCCCCTTTTTAAAATATGTTTTAAGAATTCCCATGTAGATAACACAACTGAGTGATGTCACAGTGGAAACCAAAAGCTTTGATCTGTCTCAGATGAGTCTGAATCCTTCAGTGATTGACTTCAAAACTTTGCTTTTGTTTGTTTGTTTGGAGGAGGAGTTCTGGATGCCGGAGTGAATCCGTGTCCTCCATCGCTCACGTCTTTCAGCATCTCTGGCCAAAACTCCTCCCTGTGTAGCACAGAGTATTTGGAGTGAATTGTAATTCTGGCTATTCCCCCTTGGCCTCGTGGCAGCTTTATCTTAATGAAGATGTGCTGTGTGCCTTTTCCAAAGCTGCTGGGCTGCCCCAGGACAACAGTTTAAAGTAGGAGGAATGAGTTCAGTGGAATCTGTGTTTTTCACAGCTATAATTTTATTTTTAAAGTGTTTCAATGTGTTTACAGAAATAACTCTGAGACTTTCTCTCCCTGGAAGTGCATCTGTGTGTGTCCCCCTGGGAAGCACTGCCTTTCCAGCCAGTGGAAACCTGCTGGGAGCCATTGCTTGGTCCTGTGCCTGGAGCACCCAGAGCCTGTGACCACTGAGGAAATGTTTTGTGAGAAAGGTAAGGCTGTGAAACCACCGTGTCCCCAAAAGCAGATCCGTCGGATAGACTAGGACACAAACCATCCATGTCAGACAGATGCAATTTCTGGATAAAGGCTGGGGGCTTCCCAGAGGTTGGTGGGCAGTTCCCCAGCTCAGCATGGAGAGGCATCACCAATCCTGATGGCAGTACATCCCTTTCCTTTGCAGGATGTCCTGAGACCTTCTCAGGTCCCTCCAACAAAAGGCCCGCATGTCTTGATGTGAAGTGGCTCTTCCCAACCAGGTGAATTACTGTGGAATTGGCTCTGCTGGGTGTACAGTCCTGGTCTACCCAGGGATGCCAATAAGCTGGGCATTGACATCTCCTGCACACAACATGGAAGAGGAGAGACATGTTATAAAGGGTTTTCCATTTAGAGGAGGGCCTGGAAATCCCAGTGCTGTGACCAAGTCATTTAGTGATTCTTATCTCTGCAGATGTTATCTCCTGGAGTTCTCCCTGCAGCATTCGGCAACCCAAAGCATCTGTGCTGAGAAATTGTGAAATAAGTAAATAAGGAGGACAAACCCACTGCTGATTCCAGAACTGGGGAAACTCCCAATTCTCCCAGTTAGGTGTGGGAAAACTCCCAATTCTCCTTGTTAGGGAAAGACAGGCTCCTCATGAACCATGGCTAGCTAAGGAATACGGAAACATGTCCCACACATGGGGCAGAAAGAGCTTGGCCTGGTTTCTCCCAAAAAAGGGAAACTGAGGAAATATTCAGGAAATATATTGGGGCATTAGAAGTGAAGGAGAGGAAGGGGTTGCTTCCAGCAAAGGGCAGTGTTGGCAAATAAGGAAATGAAATAAAACAGCCATGAGTAAATCAAGGTAGGAAATCAGTCACCATGAGAAGATCCCCACTCTGGAAAAGCCTCCCAAAAAGGCTGGAAACTTATGGAAGGGAAAAAGGGGATGGAAATAAAGATTATAAAAGGGGTATGATGAAGAGATGCCAACTTAGTGGATGGAAAGGGTTCCTTTTAACCCTACATTTCTGTTCTACAAAGGCCAAGTAAAATAAAATAAAAAAAAGACTCTTTTGTTTGCATATGTATATATATAATATAATATAATATAATATAATATAATATAATATAATGTAATGTAATGTAATGTAATGTAATATAATATAATATAATATAATATAATATAATATAATATAATATAATATAATATAATATAATATATATTACATGTGCATATACATATATACATATTATATACACGTGTACATATAATACATATTTTATGTATATATATTTATATTTGTATTTATATAATGTATACTTAGAGTGTTCTTGCAGATGGATTATCATCAGTATAATCAAGGTCAAAGCCATCACACACTCCCACCCCTGGAATGTTACAGTGACAGAAAGCTGGCAGCGAGGTTGAATATGGTCCCATTTTTTTTTTTTTCAGCAGACTTTTCACATATTTATCATCTGTCACGAGTTCAAAACCTGCTGGGAGCCCATGGCAAGAGACAAAAACAGACCTGTGGGTAAATGGTGTGGTTGGGAACGATCATGGGTGCAGCTACATCTGGATTTGGCAGAGCCAGGGATCTGGTGCAGCGATGGAAATATTTTCCAGTCACAACTTGCTCACAAAAACCATTGGACTGCAAGGAAAGGCTGGGAGCAGTTTGCCTGCTCTCCTCCATGGGCTGAGCAGCCAGTAAACTCTCCTAGATGCTGCCAAAGAGAGAATCCCAGAGCCATTTCTCAGCATTCCCAACCTGTGGAGTCATGGGCAAGACTGGATGCCAGGAGTGACAGGTACCAGGGAATAGATTTGCCTAAAAACCACACAGTTTTGCAGGCAGAAGAACACCACAACACACCCAAAGAGGTGAAGCTGCTTGGGGCATTGGCACATAAATTAATGTCAAAATTAATGGGGGATAATAAGGAAAATAACACAGGATGGCAACTGTCCACACATGGCATCCAACAAAAGAGTCAGATAGAGTCAGAATAAATTCACCAGGCTCCTAAAAGAGTAAGGGCACTGTGGAAAAGGCTTGGAAGTAAGGGAATATTCACTTGATGAAGAAGAGGGCAAGCTGCTTCACCTCCTTGACCCTCAAGTCACCAAGTGCTAATAAGTCACAGTGCAAAGCTGACAGCAGCAGTGAAGCTGCAGTTTATTGACAGTGTCATTAACAACTCACAAGTGTTTGGTCTGGGGGTCACTGGCTGACCCTGTGCTTAGACACATGATCCAGTCACTGTCAGGAACATCCCAGCATCCTGGTGACCTCTTCTCTCTGTGACCAGGGACAGGACCCCAGGGAATGGCTGGAGCTCTGTCAGGGGGGTTTAGGCTGGATATCAGGGCAAGGTTCTTCCCCCAGAGGGTGCTAGCACTGCCCAGGCTCCCCAGGGAATGGGCACAGCCCCAGGGCTGCCAGAGCTCCAGGAGAGTTTGGACAATGCTCTCAGGGATGCACAGCGTGGGATTGTTGGGGTGTCTGTGCAGGGCCAGGTTGGACTGGGTGATCCTTGGATCTCTTCCAGCTGGGATATTCTGTGCTCCTGTGATCCTCCATCTGTGTGCTCCTGTATTTATCTCATAATGTGCATGTCTGATCTCCAGGAGAAGCAGGATTCCTGGTATTCATAACCAGAGAGATCTGGACAAATCCCTTCTGCTCTTTGTGTGGGACCAACCCCCCCAAATACAAGAACAAATAGCACAGACTGACGGTGGCACCTCCAAAGTTGTTTCAGATCCAGCCATACATTACTGAGCAAAAGTGGAAGCACAGCAGGGTGTTCACCTGATGAAGGGCAGATCTTTTTTCCAGTGGTAGCCTCGAGGCTTTGTTTGGTGAAGAGGCCATGCTGGAAGGCAGCCAGGTCTGGTTCAACCAAACCCACTGTTCAGAAATACCCTGAGCAAATTCTCCTTCCTTCTCTTGCTGCCTCATGTTCCAGGAGCTGCCTTGTCTCTGCTTGGCTCCTGGTCCTACTCTTCCTCCCAAACCCTCCAGGCTTGAGCCCAGAAATCCCATCCATCGTATGACAGGCTCAATCCATGCTGGCTCCATGCCCTTGGCCCCATCCCAGACCCAGTCATCTGGCAGAGGATCCCTGTAGACAACGGTGACTCAGCCTTAAATAACAGAAAAAGGCAGAGGTAGTGAGTGACAGAGCAACAGGAATGACAGGGAAGCATCAGGATTTACTCCAAGTCCCAGAGGGGGGTCCTAAGGAACATCAGGTATATGGCTTCAACTGTATTTGGTGTTTTTGCAGGAAGCAGAGGTGCTGGGTGGTTCCTTAGGAGCATGGAAGGAGCTGCAGAATATCTTGGGGCACATGGGAAATCAGAGAATCATGGAATGGTCTGGGTTGAAAGGTACATTAAAATCATGCAGTCCCAGCCCTGCCATGGGCAGGGACCCCTTCCACTATCCCAGGTTGCTCCAAGCCCTGCCCAACCTGGCCTTGGACACTTCCAGGGATGGGACAGCCACAGCTTCTCTGGGCAACCTGTGCCAAGGTCTCAGCATCCTCACAGGGAGGAATTCCTTCCCAATCTCCCATCTAACCCTGCCCTGTGGCAGTGGGAAGCCATTCCCCCTTGGCCTGGCACTCCAGGCCCTCTCTCTCCATGTTTCCTGTTGACTCCTTTGGGCCACAATTATGTCAATCAGAAGCCTTCTCTTCTCCAGGTGAACACTCCCAGCTGTGCCAGCCTTTCCTCCCAGCAGAGCTGCCCCATCCCTCTGCTCACCCTGGTGCCTCCTCTGGGCTCTCTCCAGCAGCTCCAGCTCCTTCCTGTGCTGGGCCCCAGGGCTGGGGCAGCTCTGCAGGTGGGGTCTCACCTGAGCAGGGCAGAGGGGCACAATCCCAACCCCTTTCCTGCTGCCCACCCTGGGATCAGCCCAGCACAGGGGGGTCCTGGATGGGGCATGGCCAACCATCACCACCTGCAGCCCCAAGGCCTTCTCCAGGGGCTGCTCTTCATCAATCCAGCGTGACCTTCTCACATCATTTCCTTCAACTTGTTTATCAAAGATTGCAGTTTTCCCTCGGCTTTTGGAGCTCATCCTTAGCCGGGCAGGTATTTTTGTGCAGATGTTTCAAAGAATATTAGATTAAAATGAGCAGGATGCTTGTGCTATTGTGCTGGAAATTGGTTGAGCCTGGTCCTCATCTGGTGTCCTTGCTGTGCAGTCCAGGAGCAGGTCAAGAGCTGGCCCATCATTACTGGTGATGTCTATTGCAGATCCTGATCCCAAAACACTATGGAGTAGTCTTTGCTGTTGTTTTTTTTTTTTTTTTTTTCAATGTGAGCAGTGCCTGAGATTTGAGAAAATTTATAAAAACAACTGCTGGAACAAATCTATTCTTCTTCCCGGGGTTTTACCTCTAACATGGAGGGGTCTAAAAATGATAAGAATTGTTTGATAAAAATGAAAAGGAACAAGAAAGAAGCAATGAATCAGTTTCAAACAGGAATATCTGCCTGTCTAGAACAAATTTAAAGATTAATGGATCTTAGGAGCAGATCTCCCTGGCAGGCTGGCTGCAGAGATGGGGAACCCAAAACATATACAAAGGGATTAAAGCAAATGCAGAGAAAATGCTGTTGACTTAATTATTCTCAAATGGAAAAAACCCTTTGAACTGGGCAAGAGCAGAATTTGGCTGGGTGGGGTGTGTGAAGGGAGCAGCACCTCACACTGTTTGTCCACCCAGCTCCAAGAGTTAAAGATCTTTCTGATCTTTCCTGATCCCATGGGTCCAAACCCAAAAACCCCTTGGGGTTTTATTTTATTGTGCTGGTTTGGGCTGAGGTAGAGCTAATTTCCTTCAGAGTAGCTGGGATGGGGCTGTGTTTGTCATGCTCAGTGTGGAAAGCTGGGGGCAAAAGCAGGAAGGGAGGGCATTGGGAGTGATGAGTTTGTCGGTGGTTAATGTTGGCCAAAATGCCTTTTTCTTACAGAAAGCTGTGAGTCAGCTTCTGGTTTTTCAAGAGCCACACCAGGCATCTTCTTAATGTGGTCTGTGTTTGAAGCAAACCAGCAGGTAGAGGGTGAATTCAGGTAAATGATGCTGGTGTTGGGTCATTTATGGTGTTAATGCATGTGCACAAATCCTGAGGCTGCTCCAATGGGATTTTTGGGTCCAGGTTTTCCCCAGAGCCTATGGGGTGTAGGATCAGGAAAGGGGGAAGGCTGCAGGGCTTGGAAAGAAATACGTAGGAATTCACAAGGACTTTCCATGGGTCTGGTGAACAAGGCAGAGCTGCCCAAACCTGGTTCAAGGGTGGAGTCCAGCAGAGATGGGGACAATGTCAGCCAGATTTTTGGCTGCCACAAATCCAGCAGAGCCCCACTGGCCTGGATTTGTACAGGAGAGGAGCTGGATAACAGCAGAATGGCTTTGCTTGTGCTTTCAAAGATGTGTCAGATGAAAATGGGAGTTAAAGTGCAGGTCTCCAGGTCTGAGGTGTTTTTTCCCCAGGTATGGGTTAGCCCTACTTGCAAACACAGGCTGAAGCATCCCCAAAATTGGGTTCTGTGCCACTACATGGAGACACCTCCAGTGCTGTCCTGGGCTGAATCCAGACCTCTGCACCTCATCCTGGGACATGCAGATTTCCATGTGCTCTTCCTCCTGTAAATGAGTTTTCTAATACCCTCATCTCCCCTCCCCAGGGAAGGAGAAGTGGGGAAGGGCTTATTTATTTAGACCACTTTACTGCCTGATCAGAATTACCCGTCTGAGAGGGGGATTTGAATGGCACCTTATCTGAGGTCTTTCTCCCTCTATTTAATGCTTGAAATCAGAGGCTTTGCTGCATTTCTTTTTTTTTTTTTTTTTTAATTACAATGGAAAAATAAAAGGATTGAACAGGAAAGTTAAAATAAAATTAAACAAAAAAACTTTAAAAGTACAATGTGAATGAAAAATGATGGTTTTACTCTTTGCCTTAAAGTAAAATAGCCTTTATCTTTTTTCCCCCCTTACAACAGCCTCCTCTACCTAGATAATGCATTTGGTTAGATTTATTTGCTCAGCCCAGAAAACTTGACACTAAGGGGATTATTTAGTTTTAGATTCGCTGTAGTCCATAGTAATAGCCAACAGGGAAAGGAATGAAGCAGCGATATTAGCAGGGAGATGGGAGGGGAGGGTGGACGGGGGAGGGGGGTGGCAGGGACTGCAGCTAAGCAAAACTGCTTGCATAAACACCATTAAGAAGATTTAGACATTGCTTTTCTTATCATCAGCACTCCTGGAAGAAATAAAAAAAAAAAAAAAAAAAAAAGAGAGAGAGAGGGAGAGAGAGAGAGAAAGGAGAAAGGAAAAGGGACAGGCCCTGACTTGCTGTGCATGCGTTTCCATCAGGGTTCAATAGAAAAATAAAACCAGCCCAGAGTCCATGTGTAGCAATTCTGCCGACCTCTCCAAGTTACCCCATCACGCTCCAAAGGAGACATTTGTTCCACGTGTTAAGAGGAGGAAGGAGCAAGTCCAAAGAGGAGGAAACACACAGTTTCCCTGCAAAGACTTGGCCAATTTTATACATATCCATGAGACACATTTATTTTTCTGTAAAACGCTTGCATTTTCTTTGTGCACTTCCAAGGAGTGGAGTGCGTGCAGCAGAAGAGGAAGGAGTTCCTGTGAGTTTGAGACCAAACTTCTACTCGCAGAGCACTTGGCAGCCCAACTTTTGGAAATGTGTCCCAGATTCACCAGCCACTGACTCTGTGAAGGGACACAGCCAGGAGCAGCTGAGCACGGGCAGGAGAAGGCTCCGGGAATGTTTCTGGTCAGCAGAATCATGGATTCATGGAATGGTTTGGGTTGGAAGGGACATCAAAGATTATCCACTCCCACCCCTGCCATGGGCAGGGACACCTTCCACTGTCCCAGGTTGCTCCAAGCCCTGTCCAAGCTGGTCTTGAACATTTCCAGAGATCCAGGGGCAGCCACATCTCCTCTGTGCCAAGGTCTCACCACCCTCACAGGGAAAAATTCCTTCCCAATATCCCATCTAACCCTGCCCTCTGGCAGTGGGAAGCCATTCCCCCTTGGCCTGGCACTCCAGGCCCTTGGAAATATTCTCTCTACATCTTTTGTGCTGGCTCCTTCAGAAACTGGAAGGCCACAATTAGGTCAGAAACCTTCTCTTCTCCAGGCTGAACAACCCCAGCTCTGCTTTCCTCCCAGCAGAGCTGCCCCATCCTTCTGCTCACCCTGGTGCCTCCTCTGGGCTCTCTCCAGCAGCTCCAGCTCCTTCCTGTGCTGGGCCCCAGGGCTGGGGCAGCTCTGCAGGGCTTGGGAAGAAACATGTAGGAATTCCCAAGAGCTGGAATGACTTTCCATGGGTCTGGATTAAGTCAAAGAGCAGAAATTGTCCCTCTAGGACACAGGTTATCCCCCCAGAAACACTTGCTGGTGCCCTTCTTCCAGCATGGCACACATCCAGCCAGGGAAGGAGGGACATCCAACTGCCTGTCTTGGCTCAGAGCAGGAGCTCAAACTGCTTTTCTCTGGTGCCACCACAGCTGTTTGTGACAACCTCTAAGCCTGCCAGATGCCTCCACATAGAACTATAGAACCATGGAATCATTAAGGTAGGAAGAGAAATTCAAGGTCAGCAAGTCCAGCCATCAAAGAGCCCAACACATCTCAGAAGAGCAGACACTAAATTAAAGTTTATTCAGTGGGCAGGGTGAAGGGGCACAGGAGCAGCTCCTCAACAGCCTGGTCTGGTGTTGAGGATCCTATGAGCACACCAAGGTCCATGTGTGAACATGGTGTGTCCTGGGGGAGGGACAGCCTGGTCACTCAATGTTCCTCCTCTCCCTGCTCTGTTGGAAGGAGCCACAAGCACTCAGCTGCCTCTTCCACCCTGGTGTAATTCCTATGTAAAGTGCAGCTGCCAAAGCACCTGAGTCAGCAGATCCCAGCTGCTGAGGCATCCACAGGAAGGGAATGCAGATGCTATTTTTGAAGTTTCAATGCTCTGAATTTTAAACAAAACATGCAGCAGCATTGTGGAAGAGACAGAAACCTTCCAGCTCCAGGGCACAAAAATCTCCCTGTCACTGGGCATTAGGAGGAAAAGTGTCCTTGGGGGCTTTGGGATTTTTGCAGCTGCCAAGGAGACTTTCTGTCACAGAATCATGGGATCCCAGGATAGTTTGGGTGGGAAGGAACCTTAAACCTCACCCAGTTCCATCCTCTGCCATGGGCAGGGACACCTTCCACAATCCCAGGTTGCTCCAAGCCCCGTCCAACCTGGCCTTGAACACTTCCAAGGATTGGGCATCTTCTTGCCTTTTACTCTCTGCAAACTGCTTTAATCAGTGGGGGCAGGTCAACTGAATTAACTCTTGCATTTAAAGTTAGGAGGTGACTTCTCCACTGTTTATCCAGCTATCTCTCACCATAGCAAGTATATTATTTGATAATCAGCTTGTGCCTCTCTGCTTTTACTTTGCTTCCAAAGGGAGCTTGTAAAGCAGGGAGAAGAAAACAGAGGAGTAGAGTGTGAAGTTATTTTGGGACTTGTGATCATCATGGAAAGGGTGGAAGAGTTTAAACCCAGAGGAAAACACAATTCATTAATCCTTTAACTTGAGGATATAACATCTTTCCCTGTTGATAATGTTCATGAGTACTTAACAGCTCTTGGATCAAAACAAAGGGAACATCTCCATCACTGAATTTCTAATATTCCTGCTGTTCCACCCATCACACTCAGTGTCCTTGGCCCTTCCAGATGTAGAGAGTATTCTGTGTCCCAAAGCTGGTTCCTGGCTGGGTAAGGAGAGAAAATCTGCTCCAATTTACCTCCATCTGGTGGTGCCAGCCACATCTTGGAGCAGAGGCATTCAGACCTGCTCTGATGAAGTTCTGTGCCTTGCCAGGGTTCACAGAAAGAAAGAGAAAAGCAGGAGAGGGTCCAGGTGCCCAGATGATGCTTGTGACTACCACAGGCTGAGCCTTAAGGAGCAAGTGCAGTCTCAGTCCACTGGTGTCCTCCCTGTGCAAAGGAGGACAAGAGCTTCAGCATTTCTTAGGAAATGCCTGAATCACTCCTTTTTAATTTTTTCTTTCCTAGAAGAATCACTTCCATCTTGCCTGGCTTGAGCTTCAGCCAGCTGCCTTTCATGCTGGAGCTTATCTCTGGCAGGCACAGGGACACTATGTGGCAGGGCCTGTTGTGTCTGCTGAGGAGATGCAGAGCTGGGCCCAGCAGCTGACCCAGAACACAAGAGCCCCTGGTCTTTGTTATCTCCTTCCAGCACCCAAGTTCTGTGCTCTGCTCCAAGATTAGCTGCTCTCCCCCAAGGAGCCATTGTGCCTGTGGGGAATGGGTGATTTCCTTTTCCCAGAGCAGCTGTTTTCCATCCCCAGACAGCGTTGCTCCGTTTCAAGTGAATTTTCTGTGTCTTCTGTGGAGCCTTCAGAGAAGCCCGTCCCCGAGCAGTTGATGTATTCAGCTCCTTTCCACCATGACTAAAGCTTTCTGCATCTGCAGCCTGAACTTCTCTCCCTCGCCGTCAAGAGCTGTGCCTGTTCACAATTTTGCGGTGGCAAACTTGTTATCTCCTACCACAGAGGAGAACACAAAAACTCCCAAAAACCTTGTGGTCCCACTCCCTCAGAGCTGTCATCCCCCTCACACAGGCTTTTGACTGCAGCCCTGGGATGTGGCAGGGATTTAATGGATGCCACTGCAGCAGATCCCAGAGTGGCCAGGCAAGAACACTTAAATTAGCAAGATTTTTGAGTGCAATATAAAAGTCCTGCTGGAGAGATGGGAACAACTCATGTCCTGGTGGTTACCAGGAGGGGAAGACACTGGAGGAGTAAAATCTGGCCTGCCATGTGATTGGGATGTCGTGGTGGTTCAGAGCAGGGCACTGCAGCTGCGCACCCATCCTGGCTCACGTGGCAGGACACAAAAGGATGGGGCACCCTGCTGGAAGGTGACAAATGACACAGGAGAAGAAAGATAAATCTGCCCCAGTCCACAGCCTCCATGGAATGAGATTCAAACTGTCCTGTGGACCTTTTTTTGCTGTGTTCTACACAGCTTGCCTGTGTTTTTAGGGTGAGTGGGACCCTCATCAGGATTCCCTGTGTGTGTGGTCTCCAAATGTGGGACAAGAGCCCAAGTGCACCTGACTATGGGAGGCTGCTTCTCTCTCCAAAATGAGGAGCAATCTGGGTTTTCACACACAGTTTTAGTTCCCAAGCTGCACAAGAGCTGAGCTGGCTGTAGAGTTCAATTCTTGTTCTCTGTTTTAGATGGAGCACCTCCAAGTGGGACTGCAATCCCTCCAGTCCTTGGACTCTCTCTGTGCAAGGTGGGCTGGCCTTATCAGTTTAATAGGGTTTTATTTTGTGTTGGGGCAGAACTTGTGGCAAGGGCCACACCAGAGCTCCTGTGGGTGCCTCCCTGACTGATTTGCTCTCAGCTGCAGAGCAGCAGCTGGTGGGAAATTAATTGTGTGGCATTCATTTACAAGTTAATTGCTGTTTCACTGGAAGGTGGGAAACCTGCTTTTGATAAATGTGAGGAGGAGGCACCACAAGATGCTTTCATTGCCTGGCCCCAGCTCTGGGGTTCTTGTCTCACTGCTGTTATCCCTGTCTGCTACACAGCAGGTCAGGGTCCCGTGGTGCTGAGTGAACACAGAGCAAGAGGAGCTGCTGCCTCAGCAGCAAGGGAACAGTGCTCAGCTCTCTCAAGCAGATTTGCTTGTTCCTGCATGATTCCAGCCCTAGTTTTGTTGTTTTTTTGGTTTTTTTTTTGGGGGGTAGGCTTTCTTGGTAGGTTCCATAAGCAGATGTTTCAGCCAGGCTTGAAGCACCCTTGGTAATGAGAGAGGAAATACTCAGCTGGCCTAATTTTCCTCTGAGGAATTGCCTTTTCTTCAAAGGTCTCTGCTTGCTGTTCCACAATTACCTGCCTCTCTTTTTCCTCAGTGAGTGGCCTCAGTTGTGTTTTTCTTGATGGGCCTCACTGTGCAGGCTCAAAGATGTGATGGGGAATGAATGAGTTGAAAGCAGAAGATGTCAAGCAATGGGTAAATGACGAGGAGAAGGAATTTAATACTCGGAATCACAGGAAATGAAAGGCAGCCCTGTTCATCTGCAAACAACAAATAACTTGCACTCCAGTAAGCAGTTTGTCTTCTATTCCAGTTCACACCTGCAGCAGGGGCAAGAAGGGAAAGTACTAAACCCCATTATCCTCAGAGTAAGAGATCAGAGGGAGGCAGAAATGAGACAATTTCCATATAGACGAAGCAGCAGAACACAATTTTGGCGTGCTTTGACCATCTGCAAGGTGCTTCAGAGCTCTGAGGAACGCTGTGAGAGCTGTCAGCTGGGCAGCTGAATGCAGAACTGAGTCAGCCAAGAAAAGGTGTGAACAAATCCATGGGGAGCAGCATCAAAGGAGGAAGAAACACCCCTTGCTGGACAGGCACTGCTTTCACTGCTGTGTGCTCCCAGAATTCCAGCAAGGAGAAGGAATTTGGTGTCGGGATCTCTAGCTTATCAGAGTGAGCCTGAGAAAAGTTCCAAAGTCTCTTTTCCCACCCGGCGCTTGAAGAAGGAGTCAGGGCTCTTCATTTCTCACTCTCAAGGTTGTTTATTGTATCTTATCTATAAAATTCTTTCTCCTGCTCTGCCAAGGTCCATCCAGCAGGACAGTTCCAGGCACACTGCCTGCCCCCAGGACGGTGTTATGTTTTTATACTAAAAACTATGTTTACAATGTTTACAATTACTTCCCAATACCTATCACCTATGTTAGACAGTGAGCTTCTACTCTAAACCAATCTGTAAGTGCCACCATCACAGCAGAAGATGGAGGCCAAGAAGAAGAAGGAGAAAGGCTGGACATGTCCAGATCCCTTCATCTTGCCTCCTGAACCCCTATACTAGGAACCCTAAAATCTACTTTTCCACCCTGTGATAACTTCACTATTATTATTATTCTGTTGTGGCTTGCTAATCTTCATCTAAGGTTGGTAATTTGCTCCACGGGTCATAATCAAACCCACAGGTGTTCTGGGCTCTGTGCCAGGGTCTCTGAGCCCCCTGGCAGGGTCCTGGCCATCCTGGACAGCCAGAGGGATGTCCTGGGTCCTGACAATTTGGGAGCCCTGTGGAGGGGCCAGGCTCCACACGGTGGTCCCTGGGCTCTCAGAGGGTTCAAGGCCTTCAGGAAGACCTGGCTGCAGGTGCCTGGCTTTGTTCAGATAATGTGAGTTGCCTTAAGCTGTGCTGAGCTCCCTGATCCTGACCCAGCCATCAGGGTCCCTTTGCTTCCCATCTATCCTGGCTTTTTGAGCCTGTGCTCATCCTTACACACAGGAGATCCATGGGATGCAGAAAGTTGTGAACACATGAAACTGAGCATCTGCCTCCCATCTAAGACCATTCTCTGGTGGGATCAGGGCTGTGATTCCCAGGCTGGATGGGGCTTGGAGCGATCTGAGGTGGTGGAAGGTGTCCCTGCCATGGCAGGGGAGTTGCAAATGGATGATCTTTAAGGTCTTTTCCAACCCAAACCATTTCATATTTTGTTTCTGAGCTGATAATTTGGTAACAACAGGAAGAGAAATGCCACAAAATTCAGATAGGTTCTGATGTATTGTTTTGCTCAAGTATCCCTTTTATTTATGTACTTGTGAAGGACAGAAGCACATGGAGGAACACCAATTTATGTTTTGGCTTTTAGTCTGTGTTTTCATGGATTTTATAGGTTTTGACTGGACAAATGGTCTTTCCAGAGCACCTGAGTTATTCACATTAGATCACCAGGGTCTGTAAATGGGTGCTGTGTTGGCCATGCTCAGCTTAGTGGTTGGCACTAAATGGTATTTCATGGAATAAAAAACTGAAAGGTGGAGAGGAAGAACTCTCTTAAGGATGCTCCTCTTGGGATGAAGAGGCATTTCAACGTTTCAACTGCCTCTTCAGCTCAAGAGGTGTTTCAGCTGCCAGCATTTCCACCATCACTTGGTGCCAAGAGCTCCCATCTCCCATGGCCCAAGGGTGGTGCCAGGGCACAGGGAGGTGAGGGACATCTGCCTGCTCATGGCTGTGGGTGTGAACACTGCAGCAGACCACAGTTCCACCCACTCTGCACCTCTGAACAAGCTTTAAAAAGGGATTTTTCTTCCATAGCTCTGAACCCGCAAACCTTCAGCAGAACCAGAGTCCTGCCCAGCTCTGTGGTGGGAAGAAGCACCTATTTTTTATTTCTTTTTCTTTTTTTTTTTTTTTTTTTTGAAGAACCAGCTATTTTGATTTCCTTTAAATTCTTTTGATGCCCTCCTGAGGGTTTTTTACTGGAAGACGTGCATCTTATTTTGCAGTGTTGAGTTGAATCTCCTTCAGCCACACCTTCCATCCCGGGAGCCACCCAGATGTGCTGCTGCTCTGCCACAAGAGCTGGGAATGCTGATGTTGCAGAGGCATCACGAGATAATTCCTCAAATATATTTTTAATGATAAGGAGCAGTTGCTGCCACATTCTCCATCTGTTACCTTGGGCAAAACGTTTAAACCTCCTGCACCCCAGCTCTTCTTCTGTGAAGCAGGGTAATCACTCTGCTCTCATCGTGGCTATTTCATGCCTGGGGGAACAATAGTCTTTTGCTATTTCTATGCAGAGTGCCTTCCACCACAATTATTGGCATGGAGACAACAGAGTAAGACAGAGCTGGGCTCTGTGGGAATTTCAGGGTTTTCCCTTGGGGGTCCTGCCTTTTGAGCAGCCCCCTTTTAACCCACCTGAGTCAGGTAAGGGCTCTCTGCAAGGTTGTATTTCCTAAAATTGCCTTAGCAATGGTAAAGCAAAAAAAAAGGAGGAGGGGGGGAACCTGCAACAAGGCCCCCTTTACCATTTTGCAGCAATGGTTTTAATATTCCCAGCTATTGTTCCAGATCTGACAATAATGTAAAGTTTAAAGGCGAAAGGGGTGGGCAGAGGGGGCAGAGGAATCAAAGCAGACCATTAGGCTGAATGGTTATCAGGGCTCTTTGCTCCAGGCAAAGAGTTAATCCAGACCTGGGAGAGAGCACTGGTAGTTAAAGCCCTTTAATGGCCTAAGTCCTATGATAATTAGTCCTGCCCTGGAGGTAGCTAAGTGAGCTACTCCAGCCTGAAATGGAGCTCATCCACTGCTGAGGCCATAATCCTCTGTGCACAATGAAAGCTGAACTAATTCACTGAGTAAACACTTTCTCAGTTACTTACACGCTGTCTTCTTTCAGCCTGACACCAAATAGATTCACTTCCAAGAGCTGCAAAGAAAATCAACTTTTTTCCCTCTCTCCTTTTTTTTTTTTTTTTCTTTTTTTTTAATAAAGCAACTGATCTTAGTTGAAGTGCATTTGGATTTAGTATCCAGGGTATAACCTGGGCAGATATCATCTCCTTTCTCCTGGCATCACACAGCAGCCCTTTTATTTTAGCTCATTCCAGTGGTGGGGAGCAGAAAGCCATTCCCAGACATTACCTGTTCCTTTTTCCTGCCTTATCCCTGGAAAGCCCCACGCTGGAGAAGAGCAGGAGGGTGTGTGAAGCTGGAGAAGGCCAGGAGGATTGTCTCAGCCCTCGAGTTCTGTGCCCTCAGCTCCCACAGAGGCTCAGGGTGGGAAGGAGGAAGAGTAAATTGAAGCAGAAAGGAAGGAAACACCAAATATCCTCAACCATGGCACCCATTCTTCCTCCTTTTTTTTCTTTTTGTTTTAAGAAGTGGAATTGTACATGCCACAATGTCTGGAAAGACATTCCATGAGTGCCTGGTCTTCCCTGGGTGCATTCCCTGTCTCCTTCCCATGCCCCCTCCCAGTGCTGCTTCCTCCTCCAAGGCGCAGCTCCATGTTCCACTGGAACACAGGAAAGGAAGCCAAGCAGGAATGGGGGAATGGTGGTGGCTCTGCATGCAGGAACCTGCACTGTCCCTCTTGCTTTGAGCTGTCCCTGGCCTCTCCTGCCCTGCAATTCACAGAATCCACAGAATCACCGGGTTGGGAAAGACCTTCAAGATCATTGAGTCCAACTCATGCCCTAACACCTCAATTAACGCTGGCCCCCAGTGCCACACCCAGGCTTTGTTAAACACACCCAGGGATGATGACTGCACCATCTCCCTGGGCAGCCATTCCAGAACTTTATCACCTTTCTGTAAAAAACACTTTCGTAATATCCAACCTAAACTTCCCTTGGCGCAGCTTGAGGCTGTGTGCTCTGGGTGTGTCAGTGCTGCTGGAGACAGAGCCCAGCCCCAGCTGAGCACAGGCACCTTTCAGGAGCTGTAGAGAGTGATGAGGGCACCTCTGAGCCTCCTTTTCTCCAGGCTGAGTACCCCCAGCTCCTTCAGGGGTTCCTCACAGGGTTTGTGTTCCCAGCCCCTCTCCAGCCTCGTTGCCTCCTCTGGATGAGCTCAAGCATCTCAACGCCCTTCTCAAACTGAGGGGCCTGAACTGGACACACTCTGGTGAGAGCTTTGATGTCACAAACTGATCCTTTAACTCTGATAACCATCCCATTGGGAAGCCCACAGTCATGGAATCATGGAATGGTTGGAGTTGGAAGGAATCCTTAAGCTTATTTCATCCCACGCCTGCCATGGGCAGGGATACCTTCCACTATCCCAGGCTGCCCCACACCCCATCTAACCTGGCCTTGGGCCCTTCCAGGGATCCAGGGGCAACCACAGCTTCTCTGGGCACCCTGTGCCAGGGCCTCAGCACCCAGGAACCAGGAATTCCTTCCCAATATCCCATCTAACCCTTATTGCCTTCACAGTGAACAGGTTTCCCTTGTTTACACCAGAACTCGTTGTTAAGGCTCATTCTGGAGCCTGCAGGGAGAACAGGACATTTCTGGAACACTTTCCATCCCATCCCATCCCATCCCATCCCATCCCATCCCATCCCATCCCATCCCATCCCATCCCATCCCATCCCATCCCATCCCATCCCATGGTGCTTGGCTGAATTGAGCTCCATGAAGGACCATTCATCTCCCGAGGCTGGAACATGAGTTTGGATCCCCCAGCTCAGCTCTTGGCACTGTCAGTGTGCAAAGGCAGAGGAGAGAAATCTCACCCAAAAGTGCTGCTGGGGTTCCTTTAAGGCAAAGGACTCAGTCTGAGGGACTGACACGTGGTTGGCACTATCTCTCTGCAAGTGTTGGTCAAGATGTAGCTGCAAATGGATCTGGTTTTGTGAGTCACTCCCCTAAAGCCTCCCTCAGATGTTGTCTGGAAATATTTCACCCCACTGGCCAGGATTTGCCTGATTCCCAGGAAGCTGCCAGCATCTTTTCCTGGGCCAAGCAAAAATGCATCATTTTCTGCTTTGTCTTTACACAAGCGCCTCCATATTTGTGGCCATCAGAAGTGGGTTTAGACCTCCAATATAGGAAATATTTAATATGATTTCTTATCCAAAATCCCTCCTTCCCAAAGAGGCATTTTCATGGTACTTCCTGGTCTTCAATAGTAGAGGAAAACATAGAGGCAACTCTGTCTTGCCTTGATAAAAGAAGAAAAGTGAAATCCTGATCTAATTTTATACTTCCAAAAGGGAAAGACAGACATGAAAGGATCTGCCAGAGTCTCACAATCAAAGGGGAAAAACAATAGACTTTATTTGTTTATTGGATATTTAAATATATCAAATTTATTATCAGCTGGAATCTGGCCCAGGAGAAGAAATCTCAGCAAAGAAAAGTAGAATTAAAGATTTATCAATGCTCTCTGTGCTCATTAGTAGTTCTAGTTTTATGGAGACCAAATCATGGGCCATAAGCTGGTGAGGACAGGGCAGGGAGAAAGTGGAATGGAGGGTTCAGGAAGGGCTGAGTCCGTTCTTTGGGATGTGAAGCAGCCCAGTGTGGGGGTACTGATGGAGAAGAGCAAGCCAGATTTCCTTATCTGCTCATCTGTCCCCAGGCCACCAGGGGAGTGTGAGATCCCAGCCCTTAAAAAGCCTTGGAGGACCAGTGCCAGCTGGGGAACACTCAACCTGTGTCATGGACATATTTTATGAAAAATCCTTTCGTTAGGATCTTTTCTCCTGAGAAGCCTCAGAAACGAAATGTAAACAATGATTATCTGCTGCTGTGGAATGCAACAGGTGCATCTGTGATTGGTCTCATGTGGTTGTTTCTAATTAATGGCCAATCACAGTCAGCTGGCTCAGACTCTCTGGTCAGTCACAAAATTTTATTATCATTCTTTTCCATTCCTTGCTAGCCTTCTGATGAAATCCTTTCTTCTATTCTTTTAGTATAGTTTTAATATAATATATATCATAAAATAATAAATCAGCCTTCTGAAACATGGAGTCAAGAATCTCATCTCTTCCCTTGTTAGGGTTGCCTGCAGACCCCACAAACCTGGAGGCAGGGATGGCTCCTCTCTCTCATCTGCTGGACACACCTGGCAGAGCTCCCCCTCTGAGGTGTGGGGTGTTGATTTGGGCATTGAGAGCATCCCCAGAGACCAGCCTGGCCCTCAGCGATGGGCAGGAAACATTAAGAATGGTTTGTGAGCTGTTCGAAGCCAGTGCTGAGGGAGGCAGGACACGCAGGCTCTGATGGCTCTTATGGCATGGAACGAGTTGGTGAGTGGTGTCACCAGCGTTGCTTGGAGCTAGGAGGGAAAAAATCCTTCTGGAGTGCATGTTCAGAGATATTTTCTTCTTATGAAGGGAAAATAGAAACAAAATGGGGAGGGGGGAGAAAGGGAAAAACCACATCCTCTGCATCAGCAGCAGCTTGTGTCTCCAGGCTCTCTGGCGATGATACCCCAACCCACCCATTCAGCAGTCCATTATCACTTCCTTCCTTCCATTATTCCCCTTCAACCTTATCAGACGTAAGCATCGTCTCAGACGCTCCAACTGGAGCCTTGTAATTGTCCCTGGTTCGAGCTCGATAGCACCTTGAACCGCCAGAGTAATCTCTGCCTTAAAAAAAAAATAAACCGGGCTCTGCAAGGAGATGATGCTCGAATTTGCCTGTGGCTATGCGGGATCTTTAATAGGGAACTCTTTTCTCTCTGCCTCTCCCGAGCTCGCAGATAAATGGGAAATTTTTTTTTTTTAGTGTTATTTATTTATCCCCAGCCTTTTTAGGCGGCCTGTTAGGCAGCGATCACAGTATTTATTACGGGGTTTGCAATATTATTATTAGCAGCTCCTGGGGGCACATGGTGGAAGAGGTGGGTGGGGAAAGTGGAATAATATCAGGCAGGAGTTGTCTCTGGGGGGAGAAAAATGAGATGGAAATGGCATTTCTTGGGCATCTCCGTGTGAGGAAGAGCCAGGCTCCAAGGGACTGACACTTTCTTCTCACATCTAGGCAAGGCTTAGGCCAAGGAACCACGAGTCCAAGCTGGGTTTAATTAGGAAAGAAGACACTCTTAATTTTATGTTGGGAGGGAAAAGATGCAAAGCCCAGCTCAAAAAGCAGGTGAGGAGGATCTTGGCACTGCTTTGCAGCCTATTTGTAGATAAGCCCAGCTCATAGCCCAGCCAGCACCAAAAAATGAGGAAACATGTGAAAATCTCTCTTAAGTGAGGACCTACCTCTGGAGATTGGAGGTTGGGGTGGCCTGTTATTACCTGAATTGATTGTTTCCTTCTAATAAACAAGACCGGTCTTCCTGCTGATGTGTGCCTCCCCCACTGACCTCTAGATTCTCGTGTTCCTGCCCCAAAATTGACTCTCCCGCCGCATTTCTCAGCTCCCTGTTTACAAAATGTCAGCTGGAAATTGCTGCCCATCATTTAATTGCAGACCTTACACTTGGGTGCTCGTATCTGTGAGTTTCCATGAAATCTTCATTGTTATCTGGCCTTTTATTCCTCATGTTTACACCTGGTAGGAAATCTTTGCTGCTTTCTCCTTTAAAGGTGATTGCAAAGGGGAAAATGAATTAGTGCCAGTTGTTGCTTTATGATGTATATCTGGAAAACCTCGGGGGGGGGGGGGGGGAAGGGAAGTAGTTGATTCTAAAGGTGGTTTTGCACATTTTAACATTAAAAGTTGTGGACAAGTTATTTTTTTACTCAGTCTCTCCAGAACATTAAGAAAGATGGAAGTTTACACCATTAACAACAATTTGCAAGAGGTACTCCTAAATGACAGAGGGTTTATTTGTTGGATGGGGTGCAGAGGTCCAGCACCTCAGAGGAGCCCCAAGGAGCTTTGAAAATGCTGCCTAACAAATTATCCACTGGCAGATGATAGAAAATTCCTTTTTTCTTCCCCCTCCAAGGCACAATGGAGGCACGACTCAAATCTGTCAGCTGGATGGTTTCCAATGCATTTCCAAGAGCACAAGGCCACGAGTTGTGATTATTTTGGTGCTAAGCCTGTCCCAGGAGACGGGATAGAGGAGCACTGCGGCATGGAGAGGCAGGATGTGATTCACAGCACTTCTGGGGATGCTCCATGAGCACCACATGGGGAACACAAGCGGTCCCTCCTCGGGACACCACCTGCCTCTGGTTAAAATAACTCAGGTTTAAAAACATTTCCTCTGTGGTCACATCAATCCTGTCCCTCCTCCCTGTGGGGCGAGTGGGGTGTTTTTGTGTCAGCCTTTGGTCATAGGAACTGGTGGGTGAGAAGGGCTCATGGTGGGGCTGGGCAGTGCAATCCTGAGCTCCAGAGCTGTGCCCTGGGCTGATCCCAGGGTGGGCAGCAGCAAAGGGGTTGGGATTGTGCCCCTCTGCCCTGCTCAGGTGAGACCCCACCTGCAGAGCTGCCCCAGCCCTGGGGCCCAGCACAGGAAGGGCCTGGAGCTGCTGGAGAGAGCCCAGAGAAGGCCATGGAGATGCTCTGAGAGCTGGACTCCTCTGCTCTGGAGCCAGGCTGGGAGAGTTGAGATGTTCACCTGGAGAGGAGAAGGGATCTCCAGGGAGATCTTTGAGCCCTTTCTAGTGTCCAAAGGGGCTCCAGAAGAGCTGGAGAGGGACCTGGGAGAATGGCTTTAAGATGAACTACAGTAGATTTAGGGTGGGATATTGGGAAAAAATCTTCCCTGTGAGGGTGCTGAGGCCCTGGCACAGGGTGCCCGGAGAAGCTGTGGCTGCCCCTGGATCCCTGGAAGTGTCCAAGGCCAGGTTGGATGGGGCTTGGAGCAATCTGGGATGGTGGAAATTGTCCCTGCCCATTGCAGGAGGTGTGACTGGATGATGTCTAAGGTCTCTCCCAACCCAAACCATTCTGCAGTTCCCTGGTTCCGTACTCTCTTGGGCTTAGGGGTTGCTGATCCTGGTGGGTCTCATGCTCCAAGTCAGGCTCAGTCAGAACTAGAAACAAAACAACAATCACAGATAGATCAGGTTTGTATCCCAAAGGAAGAGCTGGATCTTTGCAGCAAGAGGACTGCAGTGTCCTGGGCTGTAAATCAGCCCCTTGGATCCCACTTACAAAGAAAATATCTCTAAACAAGCACCTTTTTTTTCCTTTTTTTATTCCTTAGATCTTATTGGCACGACTTGTGATTATGTTTTAGGATTTGTAAATCTGTTTTAGGATTCGTAAATCTGTTTTAGGATTTGTAAATCTGTTGCCTGACTTCTGAGCCAATCGACTGTTTCAGAAGTCAGTCAGGGAGTTAAATCTGATGTGTAAAGTCATGGTTTGTAAATCAAGCTGCAGTTCTCAGGTTAGCTGAGAGGATTTATGAATCTGGATGGAGGTGTCGAAATCTGGTGTACTGATTTATAAATGAAACCCCCCAAGTGCAGCTTGGCTTGGCGGGTGATGAGTCAGGAGGTGCAGGGTGACCATGACATGGACACCAAGCCCCAGCTGTCACAGTGACCCCTCCACATCCATCAGCACTCCTGGATTTCCCCTGCACTGGGAAAGGAGAGCTCAGTGCTGCTGGATCACACCAGGACCATGGAGAAGAATTTGGGTTTTGGCCACCACGGAGGAGAATGGTTTCCCTGCTGTTCTCCAGCTTCCCAAACCGACACTTGGTGGAGCAGCACCTCTGAGCACCAAAACCCCTCCATCCTCCTCTCTCAGCCCTCAGCACCCCAATTTCCACCAAAGGCAGGGCCAGCTGCTTGAGAATGGCTGCGAGGCTTCAAAAAGTTTTATGGTATAAAAGTGTCTCTTATGTAAAAAAAAAAAAAAAAAAAAAGAGAGGAAAAAAAAAAGGGGGGGGGGGAAATCAAATTTCTACAGTTCTAAAACTTTTTTTAAAGCATTTAAATTTTAAGCTGGGGATTTATAAATGGGCTATTAAAGTTTAAGAGTTTCATTATAGTTTTTTTAAAAATCATAATTACTTTAGGTAGAGGAGGAGGGATAGATCTACTTTATTCCTAGTGGAAACTATACATATATATGAAGTATCTATATAAAAGCTGGAACTGAGCTTATATTAATACAGTTTAACTGATATTCAATAACTTCACCCTCCCTTTTTCCTATTGTCCATATTTAAATACTTCAAAAAGAATTCTAATCAAGTGGAAATTAATAGGGGAGGAAAGACTGGGGTAGCAGGAGAGGGCTCTAATCCCACTCTCTCTTAATATTTCAAAGTCTCTTTTATTTTCCTAATAAAAAAAGAGAGAGCGAGAGGGAGAAAGTGGAATTAATCCAGTGCTCTGAACTGTCCTCTCGTCTCACTGATTTAAATAAAATCCAAGAGCACATCACACCAGAAGGCCATTCCTGGCCACGTGCCAGGCTGGGCTCCCACCTCCCAACTTTCCCTCCCTTCCCTGGCACTGGAGGTGGTCGCCCTCCCTGAGCTGACCCCCAAACCCAGCCCCAGGGGCTTTGGGGTGCCCTCCCACCGCTGTGTGCACCCACACAGGAGCAGGCTCAGCATCCTGGGGGGTTTGGTGCAGCCAGTGCCCCGGGGACACGGCTGATCCCTGCTCCCAAGGGCTCTGCTCCAGTGGGAACCTTCCCTGTGGGGCCTGGTGATGGTGCTGGGGTTAGATCAGGACAAGGCCGAGCACAAACTGCAGGAGAGGGAAATTCCTGGTGGATTGTTCTGTGACAGAGACAGAAAAAACCAAATATTCTGCATTGTTTTTTGCCTTGATTTCTCTGTTGCTGCTGCATCCTTGCTGAGGATCGGGGAGCAAAGCCTCCTCTGACACCAGGCTTGCCCAGCTCCTCCTGAGCCAAAATGTGACAGTGTTCACAAGGGTTTTTGAATGAGGGAAGAGACGAGAATGTTGACTCTGTGTTTCAGAAGGCTTGATTTATTATTTTATGATATATATTACATTAAAACTATACTAAAAGAATAGAAGAAAAAGCTCTCGTTAGAAGGCTAGGTTAAGAATAGAAAAGAATGAATAACAAAGATTTGTGGCTCGGGCTCTCTGTCTGAGCCAGCTGATTGTGACTGGCCATTAATTAGAAACAACCACATGAAACCAATCACAGATGCACCTGTTGCATTCCACAGCAGCAGATAACCATTGTCTACATTTTGTCCTTGAGGCCTCTCAGCTTCTCAGGAGGAAAAAATATCTTAAGGAAAGGATTTTCACAAAAAGATGTCTGCGACACCAAACCTCAGGATTTAAACCTGTTTCCTGCCTGGCTAGGGTGCTCTCACCCTAAGAAGTTGTTTAACCATGAGGTAAAACTGGAGGGAGCCCTGTCAGAGCCCCTCGAGCTGGCCGTGGTGCCTGCAGCTGAGCAGTAAATGGTGTTTTATGTGGGCAGCAGCACTCACTAGATGGCACAGCGCTCCTTCCCTGCGCCTCTGCCCTGCATTGCCTGTGTCACACTGGTGTGGAGGCAGCTCCCAGACTGGCCAGGATGCTGCTGTGTGTGCAGGGGCTCAGGACACACCCCAAAGCCGAGCTCAGCCTGGTAGGTGACACAGGTAGAAGCAGCAATCAGCTTTTGAGCTCTGCTTCTCTCTGCCTGCGATGCCACACCAATCTCAGCCATGGGGAGTCTTCTCCTTCTTCCCAGTTTGGTTCAGAGGCACATTTTGGGGGAAGCAAGAGGATGTCAACACTCAGGAGTCATGACACACAGCAGTTGTAATCATATGGGGGTTATGGAAGAGTCTCCCTTGGAGAAAATCCATTGCAAATCTTAATTTCAGCTGGCCAACCTGCTTAACTGACAGGCACTTACACAAAGCATTTCCTCAAATACTTCATTGTGGATTATTATTTTTTTAAATTTTAAATTTTCCATTTTTTCTGTTAAAAATCAGCCTTCTAGATTTCTCAATCTCATTATACAGAAAAAAACATTCATTAAATGCTATATAAGCTCCAAGGCTTAATACACTACATGTGATGATGACCATGCAGTGTCATTTTACCTTTTAAATTGCTGAACAGTGAATAATTGGTGTAAGAAATGCACACAGCTGAGGTGTCTTCATTCAACTGCTCCAGAACTTAATAGAAAACAAATGAGAGAAAGAAAGAGCCGTGGTTTTCAAGCATTCCAAGACAAATTATAGCACCAAGGAAGAGTCATACCAGAGAAAACGTGAATTAAGATGACAAGGATAAAGAGTTTTCAGTTGCTTTGAAACCTTCGGTTTCTTAGAAATTCAACCAGCAAAACAAAAAAGAAAATGATACCTTACTCCAAAGCCACCAAGGATAAGAAGTTGGAAATAATGTTCTATTCCTGCCTGTAATATCTTCCTGTGCCTGGCTGGAAGTGCAGGCTCTGCCCAGAGCTAATAACCAGCTATTACTGACTGTGACCCAGCTGGGCACTCGGGGAGGGGGAATCACACCCCAGATGTGGGGAGGAAATATAAGCACGGGGTTGGAAATAATAAGAAGAGATTCAAATTCATAAAGATTTTACTAGCAGCGCGTTGAGAAGGAAATGATTGCAGAGCCTGGCTGTGCTGGGAGAGTGAGGAGCAGCAGGGCTGGGGTGGGATGTGAGACTGCTGGGGCCGAGGGTGGGCAGCCAAAAGGACCAGAAGGGAATCCCCAGTTCCCTGCAGCAAACAGGCCTGGATATTTTGCTGCCCCTACAAAATGGTATTTCTGAGAGAGAGGAGTGGTGGCAGGCAGCTGGTTGGGCTTGCTCCTGGATGGCCTTTGCCATGGGAAGGATGGAGTGAACTCCTGGGGTGGACACTGGGGCCATTTTTAAATGGAAAGTTTGATTACTGAAAGATTTGATGAGATTTTTTTGGATGAGTTGGGTTTTTTTGGTTGGTTTGTTTTGCCTGGTTTTTGTTTGGGTTTGTTGTGGTTTTGGTTTTTTTTTAAATTTCTTCCCACTATCCCATCTAAATCTACCCTCCTTCATCTTAAAGCCATTCTCCTTGTGTTGTCACTCCAAACCCTCGGGAATATTCTCTCTCCATCTTTTCCTGCAGGCTTCCCTCAGTCACTGGAAACCACAATCAGGTCACCCTGGAACTTCCCTTCTCCAGACTGAACAATCCCAACTCCCAGCCTTTCCTTGTAGGAGGGGTGCTGATCTCTGTTTTACAGAGCTGTGACATTTGTGCTGTGCCTCTGATCCTTGGGCACGTGGCATTGCTTCCCTCCCTGACCAGTGGTCCATACTTGCTTCCAAAATCAAATGGGTCCTTGTCCTTTCCACAAGGAATTCACTCCTTGTGGTCACTGCTCGTTACCTGAATTGTTTAATCCAGTGCTGAGATTTCCCCAGGATTCAGGAGGGTGTAAAAGATCCTTCCTTCCTTCCTTCCTTCCTTCCTTCCTTCCTTCCTTCCTTCCTTCCTTCCTTCCTTCCTTCCTTCCTTCCTTCCTTCCTTCCTTCCTTCCTTCCTTCCTTCCTTCCTTCCTTCCTTCCTTCCTTCCTTCCTTCCTTCCTTCCTTCCTTCCTTCCTTCCTTCCTTCCTTCCTTCCTTCCTTCCTTCCTTCCTTCCTTCCTTCCTTCCTTCCTTCCTTCCTTCCTTCCTTCCTTCCTTCCTTCCTTCCTTCCTTCCTTCCTTCCTTCCTTCCTTCCTTCCTTCCTTCCTTCCTTCCTTCCTTCCTTCCTTCCTTCCTTCCTTCCTTCCTTCCTTCCTTCCTTCCTTCCTTCCTTCCTTCCTTCCTTCCTTCCTTCCTTCCTTCCTTCCTTCCTTCCTTCCTTCCTTCCTTCCTTCCTTCCTTCCTTCCTTCCTTCCTTCCTTCCTTCCTTCCTTCCTTCCTTCCTTCCTTCCTTCCTTCCTTCCTTCCTTCCTTCCTTCCTTCCTTCCCTTTCTCTCTCTCTCTCTCTTTCTCTTTCTTCCTTATGATCTCACCAGAAAAACCAGAACCAACCAGTTGTCCCCCAGCAAACACATGGATACCTCCCACACAAAAAAATATCCATTTGCTACAACATCCCTCTCCACACAAACCAACATGAACCTGCAGGAAAGGCTCCTCCAATCCCACAGGAATGAAAGATAAAGTGGTGTGAGTACAATAACCCATAAAACTCAGCAAATCCTCCGGTTAGAATATAATTTTACAGGAGAGAAGGGGGGAGGAATAGCTTTTCTCTCAAAGAAAAGGTGGTTTAAAATTAAAATTCATTAAAGAAGGCTGGCTGACACATTTCTGCATTCTTTGAGGAAGTATATCTGTTTCATTTAATGCACTGTCCAATTAAAAAGAAGTGGTCCCTTATTACAGATATGATTTATTCTCTGATAAACCACTGATTTATGGCTCACTAGGGTATGTATTTAATACTGTCAAAAAAAAAAAAAAATGAAAGGACACCCAAAACTATCTGCAGTGCTACAGTGACTCAGTCTGAAAAGGATCTGAGGAAGCTAAGACCCCTGGGAGTTAAATGTAATCTTTGCCTGGGATAAAAGCACCAGGAACTGCTGATCTTCACAAAAGGATCCTTCGGCACCAGCCCCAGCCACCCTGCACACGCTCACTCTTCCTCTCCTCCTCCTCTTCCTCCTCTTCCAGCACCCCAACCAAGGAGCTGTAGGAAAGCACCACTTTTAAACAGGAAAAAAAAAAAACCCAACCCAAAAATATGGCATAATTGGAATTTTCCTCCCAAATCCTGAATGCCAGCAAAGTGCTGCCTCTTGGTACCTACAGGGAATAATAATTCATTTGGTAATCTCTAATTTAGAAAAATAATTGGGATTTTTTTTTTGTAGGCAGCTTTTTTTAAAGTGAATTGGGTTTTTTTTTCTTCCCAAATTGGAAGTCTCATTTTGCTGATGGAAAAACAGGGGGCCAGGATAAGAAAAGTGTTTTGCTTCAGTTCCCAGCACACTCAGCAGCAGCCTGGAGGAGGAACAGCAGGATTTCTCCATGGGTGGGAGATGGGCTTTCCTGACTTGGAGCTTCTTGGTCCCCATTACAGCCACACAAAACTGAGGAATCATCTTCTCCCAGTGAAGTCCTCTGGGATTTCAGGAATTTCCTTCTCTCCGTCACTGACCAGGGGACAATAGATGGACTTGCTCAATGGTGACTTTGGGACCAGGCTTCCTTGAACCCCAGTGAGTTCTGCCTCCCAAAGGATTCCAATGGCAGAAGTGGGAAGGGGGGGGGAATTTTTCACTGCTTCTTCCCTTGTACAAAGGCATGGAGCTGCATCTGCTGCAGCTCTGCATCTTCATACCCATGAACCTGTCCCTCAGTGTAGTCCAAATTCCTAGGACAGTCCAAATTCCTGATAGTCCTAAATATTACAGCAGGTTTAGCTGGACCTCAGAAATAAACAGATGGAGTAGTAATAGGTTTTCTGTTATTGGGATTTTGCCTCTTCAGAAGGAACTGAAATCCTGTTTTCACAGATTTTCTCTTATCACTGGGAAATGCCAATGTCCTTCCAAGGAAATGACCACCAAATTAATTTAGTCATTGCCCAGCCTTGTAATTAATACCAAATTGTGAACCTCAGCAAATAGCAGCAAAATCCCCTGGTTTTCCCTGCCAGCTCCACCTCATCTGTTTGATGAGCAGAGATGGGACTGATGAGAAATAACAGAGAAATTTATCTTAATTCCTCTCTTCTCCCTAACAGATGTGACCACCCTAACCCAGAAAGTCTCTGCAGCTCAGAGGCAAAGGTGTGTTCTTTTTTCTTTACACACCACAAGTGTCTGCTTGCTTAGAGCTGGCACCAGACCTTGGATCAAGGATCGTAAATCCAAGATAAAGAGCTATCTTGTAAATAGAGAGAAAGCCATGGGAGTGATCTGCCTCTATCTGCTTCTCGTGTGTTCTTGGAAAACTGGTCTAAAAAAACCCCAAACCAACAAAACCCTCTGAAAAAGTGATGGCATTTAACTAGAAAAGGTTCATCTGAAACATCACTTTCTCTCCAGGTAGGGGGAAATGAGGCCAAACACAGGCAAGGTCCCCACACAACATGGAAATGCCATGCTCAGGGTAATTCTCCACTGAAAGCAGAAGGGTGTGATGGTGAAAACAAGTCTGGGGACACAGTGGCCTCAGGCTCCGGGAAGACTTTGGGATAAATCTGGAGGTGATTGATAAATCCTGGCTTGGTGGCTGAGTGTTCGCACTCTCACTGCTCAGAGCTGGACGGAATCTTTGAGATGGGCTCTCCACGGAGCTCCTCCACCAGGACCAAATTTGGGGCAGCCTGTCCTGTCTCCTCCTGCCCTGTGCCCCAGCCACAGGCAGCTCTGAGCATGGGGACAAGGCTCCATGGCCTCTCCTGCAGTGATTCTCTGCACAGGGCACCCCGCAGCCAGCCGGGAAGTGTTAACTGGTTTTTCCAGATACCATCAAATACATTTAAACAAGCCTGATGCTTGAATGCTTTTTGCATCGGGTGTGTTATACATAAAATATGTTGAGTCAGTGATAGCGCCCTTATCTAAAGACAGAAGCCAGCAAAATTTCACCTGGTGCACTTTGTCAGATTGTTCCTTGACACAGACAACCTGCGGCTGGCGGTGACAGCAGGTGATCCCATCAGGGACAGGGAATGTTCACAGGGAACAGCTCCCTGCACTCTTTGCTCTCCCTGCCCACTGGGGCTGGAAAAGCAACAGGAGAGCAAAAAGCACGTCCAGGTGAGCAGCACCGTGGTGAGACTGAGACTCTGCAGTTTTCCCCTGGAGACACGTTTGGGGTGGAGCTTTGGGTCTTTGAGGATGAATCACAGCCTTGTGTTTTTCTACTCAGACAGTGAAAAGGGAAATGTGTTGGGCTTTAGCCATGCTCTAAAGCTGGTTAGTGCTGGTGCTGGTACGTGCCACAGCTGCACAAAGCTGTTCCTGCAGCCCGGGTGGCCTCTTCACCTTCTGTCGGTGGACATCACCACAAAGGCTTGGTCTGGTGTGCCAGACATATTTTCATGAAAAATCCTTTCTTTAGGATTTTTCCTCCTGAGAAGCTGGGAGGCCTCAGGAACAAAATGTAAACAATGATTATCTGCTGCTGTGGAATGCAACAGGTGCATCTGTGATTGGCTCATGTTAGTTTGTTTGTAATTAATGGCCAATCGCAGTCAGCTGGTTCAGACTCTCTTGTGTCCAAGTCACAAGCTTTTGTTATCATTCTTTCCTATTCTGTTCTTAGCCAGCCTTCTGATGAAATCCTTTCTTCTATTTAGTATAGTTCTAATGTAATATATATAATAAAATAATAAATCAGCCTTCGGAAACATGGAGTCAGATCCTCATCTCTTCCCTCATCCAAGAACCCTGTGAACACCATCACAGTCTGGGTCACCAGAACCCTGAGGCAGGGAAGTGGCCTTCTCCAATCTCTGCTGGGCAGGAATTGCATCTCCCTCCCAAATGTGCCTCACAGATAAGCAGTCCCTGTAGAACACCCTAAATCCTACTCAAGTGCTGAACAACAGCTCCAGTGAAGGCTCCTACACCTGCAGATGAATTTCTGGTCTTGCCTGCAGCTCCTCCACGCTGCCACAGGTTTTACATGGTCTGAACCGACTTCCCCAGGGAGCAGAAGAGCATCTGGAGATGTGATAAACCTATACAACTTGCCTTTAGCCGTTTTTATGGCATTGGAGTTTGTTTTTCTCCCCCACCTGACTGTTGAAACAAAGGTTTGAGACATAAGTCAGTGCCTTGGGGTCATTTTTAGTGTACAGGTTGTGTGTGACCACAGCGAATCCCTGCAGCTTGCCCATCCCATCCCTCCCAGTTTCTCCCTGGAACCCGGGGGATGAGAGCTCTGCTTGCCTCGGAGGGGTGCTGGAAAGATAAAGACAGTGATGCACCCAGCAACGATGGGAAGGGAAGCAGATAAGAGCCCAGGCTGGAGAACATTGGCACAGAAATTATCTGAAGGCAGGAACAGGATTATCTCTGTGGAATGAGTCCCACTCTGCTGAGCAGGGGAGGATCTGACACCAGGAAAGTGTCTCCTTGCTCCACCACCAGCACACACAGCATTGATGCCCCCCTCCTCCATTTCCAACTGGCTTTTGGCTAATTTGGGCACCTGGAGATCAAACCACTTGGATGTGTTGTGGCTTCTTTAGGTTGAAACCTGTCTCTGAAATTGCAGCTGCAGCTCAGCCACTCTTTAGTGCAGCTTCTGCTTCCAGTGCCCTCTGCAGCCAGACAATCTCTTCATTAATGCAGTGCACGAACACCTCCTGACCTCTTGGGCACCTTGGGCTTCTCCCAGCCCCCTCACCTGGGAAAAGGGTGAGAAACCATCCAAAGAAGAGCGACTGGGCTGTCTGTACCACCAAGAGAGTAGCCTTGCTGTGAAACTCCATAAAGGACCAAGAACTCGGCTCTTCATCTCTTCTCCCTCTCTCCCCCTCTCTCGCCTTCTCCCACCTCAGAAAGTAATCTCATCCTTTCGTCACATATTATTGAAATCCCAGCTCTTAAAAAAAAACCTCTCATTTTTTGCCCAGACTGAGAGCATGTCATTCGGAAGTGATGTGCAAGGCAGGAGATAACCAGGTAGAACTCAGCGATTCGCCACAGAAAATGGCTCCATGGATGGTTGTAATGCTATCAGAGTCCGTCCCTCAATAGCTCTTTACCGCTCCCAAGCTCAGAATCTGCTGATTCAAGAACTTTGCCTGCACGGGAGGAGGAGGAGGGGCCGGGGCTCAGGGGAGATGGGAAGGTGTGTAAAAATAGAGCATTTGCGCTCCGGACGGAGCACAGAATAATGCAAAGGCTCTGCTTTCTTCCCTGTTTCTTAAATTTTTTTTTTTCCATGATGCAGGAGAGGCGGCACAGTCCCCCCTGCTCAGGCTCCCGGGCTGTGTCCTCATTTCATGCTTTAGTTGTGCTGATTGGGAGGGCTGAATCCCCTCGGCTGGATGCTTAGTGCAAACCAGTTGCGCTGCTGGCTGAAATGGAGAGAGGTTAGAAGCTAACTCTGCACAGACAGGGGATTTTCCAGAGGCAAATGGGGTCTCTGAGAGGGTGCAGCTGCAGGAGTCCCTAGGTGTAGCCCCGATTTTTTAGGATTTTCTAAGCCTTCTGATGTTTACATTATTGTAACGAACTTTCTCACACACTTTATGTAAATAACTCATTGTTTTGCATTCTTTTATGGAGGAGGAGAAATTTGACGGGCTGTTGGCTTGTCCGGTGTCATTGGAGAGGTGACATTTTCACCCTCCACTGTCACTTTTGGAAATCTATAAATGTTGGAGTCAGAAATCAAAAAATTCTCTTTTTACCTTGAAAGAGCAGCGTGTCTGCGTCGTGTTATTTCGTGTCCTGTAGTGACACCTGGGCCAGAAGGTCTCCCGTTGCCAAGGAGTTTGGAGAGAAGTGTCCCAAGCAGTTCTCATTTGTCCAGAAATGTGTGTGTGGCTGTGAAACAGAAGGGGTGGTGGTGCACAGGGAAGGGTACAAAGCCCAGCTTTAAGCTGGCAGGCAGGTGGGAGCTGGGGTAGAGACAAGTCCAGACAGTTGGGGTCCTACCAGCATCTCCAGCACCTTCCAGGATTTTAGTCCTGACTCCTGTCTTTTAACTTCAGATGTGAGTGAGGGCATGCAGAACATTTTGGGTGGATTTGTAAAGCAGCGCATTCAACACCAAACCATCCTTTCAGCAGATGAGGGACCCTGGCATTGGGAACTTGGTGCAGCTGTAGCAGTGAAGGCAGCACAGTCTCCTCCTAACCAGGGGATCCAGCGTTTTGCCAGGGGGTTATTCCGCTGCCCCATGGAAAAACATGGGTAAGAAATCACTGCAGGCTTCTCCCATTCCATCTGCCTCGCTCAGATGCTGCTCAGCCATCCCAGCTCCCCTTCATGTCACCAAGACACTTGTGTTGGACCACCCAGGATCCCCATGGCAGAGAAAACAAAACAAACTGCTCAGAGAAGATTTTTTCCTGTCTGACATATCCCATGCTGGGGGGTTTTGTATGAAATGCATGACTGCAAGGCCAGGCAGCTGCTTCCTGCTTTCCTTGCTGTTCCCTGAACCCCCGAATCCATTGGATTTCACCCCCACCCGCCCTTCCCACCCAAGGTGAGCTGGCAGCCAGGCCTGGCCTTAAGTTTCCTGTCAATTTTCTAGCCCTCATAAATTTAGGAGCCGTCAGCAAAGTAAAGGAGGATCACAATACCATACATGGAGAACTGCATAATCTTGGAGACGAGAGTAAAGGAAATGGGATGAAATTTAAGACTACTAAATGCAAGGTCATGCACTTGGGGATTAACAAGAAATTCTGCTCTAAACTGGGAGCTCATCAGTTGGAAACGAGAGAGGAGCAGAGAGATGTGAGTGTATTAGTTAACCAGAGAATGGCTACCAGCCACCAGGGAGTTGCACTGTGGAAAAGCAGGAGTCTCAGCATCCTTCAGGTGGAGCATTCCCAGTTCAGACCAGTGAACAGGCAAGATTTCACCTGGGGAGCTCCCTGCATGGAAAAGGTTGTCCTATCCACAGGGAAGAATGGGCAGGGAAACAAAGACATGTTAAGGAAGGATCTTGACAGCTCTTGGTTGAACTATTGCAGAAAAAACATGAATTCCTCCTTTTAGAGGCGAAAGGAAAGGCTAAAAGATGCTGCCAGTGCAGAGCAAATTAAAAGAGCACAAAGTGGTGTATTTTGAAATTGCAAATATGTTGGTGGTCACAAAGCAGGGCAGCTGAGGGGTGTGAGCCCCTTTGCCTGTGTGTGATGAGGGAGATGCAGCTCCATGTGCAGCATTCCAGCTGGGAGCCCTGGGCACAGCCTGAGTCACCTGTGACAATCCTGTGGGAGGCTGCATGGAGCCAGCAGCAGCCTCTGGAACGGGGATGCAAGGCTGACCTGAAACCCTACCAGAAACCCCTCCTAAGCCATGGAGCTTTTCTCAGCAGCAGGAAGACGGACAACTTTACATCTGAGTTTTCCAGAGGTGGGAGCTGGCCTCTGCGGCCAGGAAAGCTGCGTTCCCTCTACCAGCTCTGCCCTGTCCACCAACTTCAAACAAATTAATCTGAACACACAACAGATGAGCTGGAGGTGGTACTTGGGAAGGTGTTTTTGTAGTTGCTTTGCTTCCTTCCCTCTTTCCAGTGAGGTTAAAACTTGAGTTTGAGGGAGTGTGGATGATTTTTTTCACATCCCTGTCATGGGTTGTCACCTTCCCGCCAGCCCAGGTGGGTGTCCCAGTCCTTGGGGCCCTGCCATGCCATGGAATTCACACCCTCTGCAGCCCACAAGGTGCCATGGGGGATTTAGTGTAAAGGCCTTGGAATAAAACACATGCTGGGATCAGGTTTATGCTCTGTATTTGCTCACACAGGAGCAATGTTTCAAGCTGTACTAAGGGAGTTTTGTCACACTCTGCACAAAAAACTCTTTCTCACTGCACAAAGGAATCTTTCCCCTTGCTGTCCTTCTCTCTGCTTTTCCCCTCAATGAACACAAACCTCCTGGTATCTCCCAAGCCTGTCCCAAACCTCATTTCCCTGTCTGCTTCCACCAACCCCTGGTTTTAACCAGTTTCCCAAATGTGTTGAGCGGCACTTTCCCCTGAACAGCCCTGTCACAGCCTTGACCAGTCTGAGGGTGTTGTAGCTTCTGGTGGTCTACACAGAGCATTTTGTGCCTGTGATCCATCACAAGGGTAAAAGAGGAAGGAAGAAATCCCAGATTGCAGTGGTCCCACGTTTTCTGTTATCCTAATGCTATTATTTGTATGGACAAACCACAGCTCATGGTCTGTGATCCATCAGGATGGAGCAGCAAAAACCCCAAACCACACAAGTGCTCCTTTGGCCCTGCTGGGCCACAGCATCCAAGTCCCAAACTGAGGTCAAAGAGCTGCCAGGGTAGAGTCTGAATCCCCCAAAAAAGGCTTTGAGGATCCTTCTCAAACAACGTTTTTGTGTCCTCTTCAGTGACTCCAGCCACTCATCTTCCTTTTTTTCTTTTCCCAGCCGAAAAAGTCCTGCCAAGAAGAAAGTCTTCAGGGTCTGCTCACATTCCAGCAACACTCCGGCCTCCAGAAGTCCTTTTCACAGCACACAATATGGCATTGTGATTAGATATAAACTGAAAGTGTATTTCCTGCCCTTCAGTAATTACACTGGCTTATGGGAGCTTTATTCAGCATGAAGCTTTATTATTCTGCAGAATGAAATTCTGTATAATTTTCCTCTCCTCCAATGCGCAGATGAAAAATCATATTTTGGTCCGAGTTGGGAAGAAAGGCTCAGTTATCACTTGAGAGCGTGGTGTTATTTTCCCCCGGAATTAAAAAATCCATCTGGGTGTACGACCCCGCTCACCCTCCTGCCTCTCCATTCAGCCTTTTGTATGCATATGAACCTTATCAATTTCCAGTGCTGCAGAGAAGGGAACCACAACAGCCCCCCCAGCCCTCCCCGCTCTAATGGAAACACGTGAGCTGGAGCAAGGAATGAGCACAGAACCCTCCTGCTCCGCTGAGGAGGGAGGGAGGGAGGGAGGGAGGGAGGTGCACATGGAATGCCTGGGTTGTGGCTGTCATCCATTGGCACCCCTGCAATCCCATTGCCTGGCAGGGGTGTTGGGGCAGGAGCTCGTTGGTACAACACTGGCGTGGAGCAAGGATGGGCTCCAAAACCAACCAAAACCAGCTTGGCCACCAAAGGTGGGAGTGCCTTGTGCAGGCAGAACTCACTCATCTCACATCTCAACACAGCAGGTGTTTTCTGCCTGGCATCTCTTTCTCCAAAAGAGGACTTGGAAAGGCTCTGATGGGTGATCCCATGTCCAAACTCTGCCATGTCTGTCTCACTCTCTGCCCTGGGCACTCTGAGATACTGTTGTTGCTACCATTTCTGGGAATAATTAAAGATGAGGGTTTCTCTAATAGCAAAAACTTCTCTTGAGGTATTGGTCAGGAAAATTAGCCTGGAAACAGAATTAATCTGCCTAAATTTGGTATCTTTGTCACGTGGATGAATCCCTGTGTGGCATGATCAAGACTGGGTAAATCTTTGCTTAATTCCTGGTCGCCTTTTCCTTGTAATTTCATGCACACATTGCAAGAGAGGCTGAAGTCAGTCAGTCATGGCAGACAATGATCTTGAAAAATGCAAAATTAAATACTGCAATTTATTTTATTTAGTTTTATTTAGTTTATTGGGAATGCTTGGTGGGAGTCCCATGTCAGTACAGGGATGCCTGGAATCTGTGTGTGACCTGGGATCACCCAGATGGCAGCTCTGATCAATTTGTCTGGAACACCAAGGAAGGGAAGAGCAGTTCCCAGCACCCTGGGCTGTGTTAAACAGCCGAGGTGAGATCCTTCATGGGGGGACCTTTTGTACCACTCCTGGCCAAAAGCAGAGTAGAAAACAGCCCCTGTCCTGTAATTTCTCCATGCTCAGCTTCACCCACAAGAGGCATTCCAGCTCTCCAGACTCCTCCACACCTGAGAAGGTGCCCCATCCATTTCTGCACAAACCACCTTAATAGTCCCCAAATGGCCTTGCTGTGAGCCTGCCCAGCCTCTGTCCTGTCTGCATTTCTGTTCCTTTTAAATATCTACTACTATCCACAATAAATCCATTGTATAATTAATAATGTTTGTTCTCCTCTGGTTGGGATCCCTCACTCCAACTCTAGAATGCCTTGAAGAAGCCTCCACCTTATCCCCCTTCTCAGACCCAAATTTTCCATGACTGTGGGTGGGTCTCACCTTCCTCATGTCGCCTTGGGGAGTTTGGGTATGACACTTCCTGCTCCCCTTGTTCCAGTTGTCCTGGTCACAACTGTGTGTTTTTGCATTAATATCCCATGACACCCAAGATGGATTTGGAATGTCTTGGAGGTCTGGAGCTTTAGATGGACACTAACTTCCAAAAATAAAGACACTTCCTTTGCTGTTTCATGAACAAGACTCCAACCTGCTCTGGTGGGAGGTGTCCCTGCCCATGGTGGAGGGGTCACAGTGAGATGGTCTTTAAGATCCCTTCCAACCCCCAAAATTCCGGGATTCTGTGAATACTGAAAGAAAACATGCACAGTTGGATCATCACCTGTCACATCAGGTGCTGCTGGACTGGATGTGGAAGGGAGGAATTTTTGGAGAGCACAATTACCACCATTAATATTCAGGGTTATCAATGGAAGTGCATCAATTAAGGGGGGAAAAAGAGGTGAAGGGATGGTGGAGAGAGGTCTCAGGGTTTGTCTCCTGCCCGCTGCTGAGGGAGAGGGGGGAGGGCAGGGCTGTCCATTTAGAAGGTCAGCAGTGAGCAGGGCTATCAGATGCCATGCCAAGCTAATTCCTAATTGCAGCAGTGTTTGTCAACACGGCCAGAGCCCTAATGCAGTGTAATCGCTGGAGCCACAAGCCCTGATAGGGATCTAAATCTCTGCCCACGTGTCCCCGCACCCAAGCCTGAGCTCTGTGAGAGGCTTTGCAAACACCCCCTGCTTTTCTTACTGCCCAGATGAGGGGGGAAAAGGTAGCGTTCTGCTGGGGAATTTACAGGTTTTGTAGTTGAAACTGAGATTGTTTCATTGGACAGCAAACACTCCAGCTGAATGAACCTCCAAAAACAGATGCACAATAAACCACCAGTTGTTTCAGGAATACCCTGGCTCCTCATACAGTCCTTCCTGCTCTGACACTGCCTTCCTGGAAAAGCTTCTGCCCACCTTTGTGGATTTTTCCCTTCACAAGAGCTGTAGGAGGCAACTCCATAGAGAAGAGCGTCAAGTGTGGAGCGAGGATGAGCTTTGATACAGGTCAGCTTTGAGTTCTGTGGTTGAATCAAGTCTTCCAAGTTCAAGAATCTCTCCTGACACAGGAGGTGAGCTAAGGATTTTGTCCTTAACCACTGAGGAGTTCAGGGTTTTCTTCACTTACAGGTAACAATAAAGGGGTTTGCACTAGGGCAGGACCAATGAGCCCAATTATAAAGGCCGTCCTGTGTTACCTGGGAAAATGAGTTCCATCCACTGTCCAAATTTATTTGAGGATGCATGGGAAGATCTCACTATTATCTCCATTATTTTCTTCTTGAGTAAATGCAAGCTGCTCTTTGCAGGATATCACTAAGCTGACTAAGATCCTTCTGTGGTCTCAACAGCAGAAAAATAAACTGATCTTCTACTCCGAGTTGTGAAGCTTCCTTGTAGCTCCCTTAAAGCATACTGGGATAGCAGGATCCAGATCAAATCCTTACATCTTGTAGGGTTCTACTCTTCCTCGTGTTACTGATGGCTCTGTGGATACAGGGAGATATTTCCACTACAAAATATAGTAGTATATATTACTACTATAATAGTAGTAATTATACAACTATATTATAGTAGTAATATATACTACTATAGTAGTAACTATATATACTACTACTAATAGTAATTATACTACTATATAGTAGTAACTATATTACTCAGATTGTCTTCAGAAAAAGTCAAAAGATGTGTCCTAAATCCAGAAAAAATTGCTGAATGAGCTGGGGAGGAGCCCAAAGGCTCCTCTCAGATGGGTTTGACCCCCCAAAATGTCCTGGCTAGTCATATATCTTTGAGTAATTGGGGCACCACGTTTAGCAAAGTTGCTGCAGAGCTGCAGAAGTATCACTCATCTTCTCCTCATTCATTATCCTGGGCTGCCATTTGGTACCTGCCGTGTCTTGGCAGGATGCAGATGGGGGAAAAAAAAAAAGAGACACCCAGGTATCTCTGCCTTGCATGGATTTATGGGGAGGTAAGGAAATGCATTTTCCGTGTCTCTGAATTGCCGCCGTGACCACGCGAGGCCACAGCTGTCCTTGCGCATAAACAACACGAGCGGTGAGTTATTGCCAGCCCCAAAGACCAGGGCTCCTCACCGGAGGGGGCTTTTGTCTTTCCTTCCACGGCAGCTCCAGGAGCCTCTCAGCCAAGCCTCCCCGTGGCATGTGCTCTGCTTACCTGTGATTTATTGACGATAATCACGGGGCGAGCCATTTGTAATCAAACGTACAACAAAGACATCCTCGTGCTGAGAGGCAGTGATAACGCACCATTTAGTAATTTTTGTGCAGTCAGTAATTTGGAGAATGAATGATAATTTCCTGAACTGAGAATCTGCACTGACAACCCTTAGTGCTATTCACCTCGTGAATAAAGATACCTTCCTCTCCATGTCTCGTGATAAATTCCTTTTATTAGGGCCACTTATGTGGGACTTTATCTTAATCGTCCTAAGTATGGGGCAGTCTCTGTGCTGAGGTTGGGTCGTTTTTCATTACGACCTCCAGCAGGCTCTGGGAAGTAAATAAATACCAGGCAGTGATATGAAAACAGTCATTGAATGAAACGGGCTTTGCTAAGGCAATGCTCTGACTGGCTGCAGACAGCACATCTGCACCACAGGGGGTGATGGGAAGCAGGGGGCATCTCTTGCCTCCACATGAGGAGGGTGAACTGTCCAAAAGGAGAATTGGATGGTTTTAACCATCACAGCAGTGAGCACCATCAATGCACTGCACTGCTGGAACAGGGGGCATCTCTTGCCTCCACATGAGGAGGATGAAGTGTCCAACGGGAAAATTGGGTGGTTTTAACCATCACAGCATCGAGCACCATCAATGCACTGCACTGCTGCAGCGTGCAGTTCCCCAGCTCCAACAGGGTTAGAATCATAGAACAGAATAGTGGAATGGTTTGGGTTGGAAGGCACCTGAAAACCCATCTCATCCTTACCATGGGCAGGGACACTTCCCACTAGCCCAGGTTGCTCCAAGCCCTGTCCAGCCTGGCCTTGGACACTTCCAGGGTTGGGGCAGACACAGCTTCTTATTGTTTAAGTCGAGCAAGGAAACGTATTTCCTGCAGCTTTGGATTTTTGGGTAAAAATGGTCTGTGAAAAGCCAAAGGGATCTCAGGATCTATCCAGGAGCTCTGTTTGATGGGCCAGTGCTATAGTGCTTCATTCTGGAGTCTGTTCCACACTGGGGGATGGAGTGCTGGAGGCAGCTGGGTCTAAGCTAAACAGCTGTTCCTTAGCATGTCCCAAATCCAAGCTGGGAGCTGCCATCCAATGGCAGGATGAGTGAGAGGCTCCATTCTCCATTTCTGAGCTTCTTGGGCACCATCCTCAGAGCTGGCAGTCCTGGGGGCTGGGAGGTGCTCTCCTCTTTTCCATCTCAGGCATGAATCACACAATGTCTGTGTGATCCAGCCAGAGAACTGGGTCCCCTTCACCTGTGACATGGTTCCTCCTGCTCCATCCCCTCAGCACCATCCTAATGTTGGATAAAACATGGAGTGAAAATGTGGGGTGGTTTTCCTGAAGGCAGTGAGAGGGCTGACAAGGAATCCTGTTTCTGTCACAGGACTGGGTTTTGCTGTTCGCTGGTATTTCCAGCATGGACAAGGACTTGATTTCTGTGCCATCAATAGCATTTCCAGGGAATAAGCAGCATTACAGGTGAGGGCACAGCACAGACTGCCAGCTGTTCTCACAAGTAATTTGGACTGTGGTCACCTCCTGAAGGCCAAATATGGGCTGTGCACTGAAATTGTTGCCTGTGGCATTCACACACATGATTTTTTGTTCTTTCCTGGCTCTGAGCACTCAGCTCCCCACTCCTCTCTTCCCTCTCCTCGTTGCAACTGTGATTTAATTCCAGACAGGCAGCAAAGTTTTGGAAACATTCAGATTATTCCTGTTCTATCTTAATCATCCTCACCAGGGAGAAATAGGAGAGGAGAGCTTTTTAAAACACTTGGATAAAATTAACTGGAACGATGAAGTACATTAAGAACAGGAAAATCTAAATGAGGTGGAAATAACGTCTTTATTGAAAGGACACATTTTAATCTCTCTCTCCTGCACTTACATGAACACACCTGATGCCAAGGCAGGAGGAAAAGGTATGAGCTGGGGGAATGCCCTGGCACTCAGTCTTTGCCAGCTGTACCCATGGCACTTCCCAAATCCTGGCACTGCAGCCTTCCAGCCCATGGCCAGCGCTGCAGGAACCACAGGATCACGGGATGTCCAGGTGGTCACTCCTGCCCTGCTGATGGGGCCATCATATCTGCATTTCTATGCACCAGAGGGGAGAAAATTGTGCCTTTAATATTTGGGTTTGTAAAATGTTCACTTTGGAATGTGCATTATTGGAAGAGGAGAAGAGAGGTTGAGTCCAGCCCTCCTGATCCATCCCTGGAAATGTCCCAGGCCAGGCTGGATGGGTCATGGAGCAACCTCGTCTATGGAAGCTGTCCCTGCCCATGGCAGAGGGTGGAATGAGATGAGCTTTAAGGGGTGTCCTGAGCTGGCAGGAATGCCCAGTGACCACCGAGCCCAACACCAATGGAATCCACTGCAGGCTGCTCCTGAGGTGCTCCTCAGAGAGCTGGGAAGCACCCACCTGGAGACAACCCCTCCCAGCAGCAAATTCCACATCCACTAAGATCTGTTATGGGAGCAGTGGCCATCACTGGAGGGGTTCATAAAGGTGATTTGTGGGGCAGCTGTTGGTCTCAACTTTGAGATGCACTGACCTGGGAATTTTTGACCCAGAGCTCAAGAGAAACCTTCAGTGAGAGCCAAAAAATTGAGAGAGTCCATTCCAAAATCTGTGACCTGGGATGGTGGTACAACAAGTTTGGACCCTGCAATGCTCGTCCAGCAATAGACCAATGAGGAAAATGGCTGATTTTGGAGACTTCATTGTTCAATTTTGCGGTACAAAACAGGTTTCCCCTCCACCTCTATTCATTACAGAGCCAAAGATTGTTTCTAAACGTTTCTAAATTCACAATGCTGCCCTGAAGAAGTCCCAGTCATCATCTGCCAGTAGGGTTGGGCTTTTTGACCTGATCAGAAAAACAATCCTTTACATAGAAAAGATATCAAAAATGCAGTGTGACTCCCTCCATTGGCCTGAAAGCAGGCAGGTCACTGGGTGAATTTGGGATTTTAATTTTACGAATCATCTTTTGAACCGTGCTCATTGTAGTGCTTGATAGAGTCTGTTTCCCTCCTGATCCCACTGATTATGGATTTTCTTCTCAGTGGTCTCTCTCATTTCTAATGTGCTGCTATTATTCAAAGTGATTAATTGAAGTCGTTGGTCAAACCTGTACCTGGCTGTGAGCTTTAACCATGGATATGCCATTCTGAAATTGTGTTCTTCATCCATGTTCCCTGGGGCACAGGGCAGAATCCAACATTTCCAACACTCCAGGGGTTGTGTTTCCACAACAGACAACACATTAGGAGACAAAATGAATTGGATATAGTTGGAAGAAACGCACAAGGATCAGAGTGCAACTCCTGGCCTGCACAGACACCCCAACAATCCCACCCTGTGCATCCCTGAGAGCATTGTCCAAACTCTCCTGGAGCTCTGGCAGCCTTGGGGCTGTGCCCATTCCCTGGGGAGCCTGGGCAGTGCCCAGCACCCTCTGGGGGAAGAACCTTTCCCTGATATCCAATCTAAACCTCCCATAGCACAGCTCCAGCCATTCCTTGGAGTCCTCCTGTCCCTGGTCACAGAGAGCAGAGATTGGAGATGCCTCTCAGGAGGAAGTTTAGTTCAGGTTGTGGGGGAGGACAAGCAAAGATGGTACAAAAAAATTATAAATATGAAGGATGACCGACAGTGGGCTTGTCAGACCTGGGAGAGGATTCCAGCAGAAAGGATGAAGGCTGCTGCTGCTTTCCTGGGTCAACACAGGGACATAAAATGATTTGGGGTGGAAGAGACCTTAAAGCTCATCTCATTCCACCCCCTGCCATGGGCAGGGACAGCTTCCATAGACCAGATTGCTCCATGCCCCATCCAGCCTGGCCTGGGACACTTCCAGGGATGGATCAGGAGGGCTGGCTCAACATCTCTTCTCCTCTTCCAATAATGCACATTCCAAAGTGAATCTTTTACAAACCCAAATATTAAAGGCACAATGTTCTCCCCTCTGATCCATAGAAATGCAGATATGATGGCCCCATCAGCAGGGCAGGAGTGACCACCTGGATGTCCCAGTTCAGGTAGGACTGATGAAGGATGAGATGGTATCAGGAGCTGATATTAGCAGCCTTCACTTGCACCAGAGGAGATTTAGATTGGATGTTAGGGAAAACTTTGTCACTGGAAGAGTGGTCAGGGGTTGGAGCAGGCTGCCCAGGGCATTGGTGGAATTGTTGCCCCTGGAGGGATTTATAGGCATGTGATTTTAAAGGAATTTAAAAGGATGTGGCACTTGGGGGCATGGGTTAGCAGTGGCTTTGGCAGCGTTGGGAGAACGGTCAGACTCAATGATCTTGGAGGGGTTTTCCAACCTTGTAGGCACAGAGTTTGTGGTGTTTGGGAGTGGGGCTGAGCCCCAATGGGCACAGCTGTGAGCAGCAGGTGAGCAGCACTGACAGCAACGAGCCACGGAGTGCCCAGGGGCACTGACCAACCACCAAAGGGAACAGAGGGCACACAGGGGCAGGGCATCAACAGGAGGGGATAGAAGAACAAGAAGGGCAGAGTTTGAAGCCTTCTGAAGTGGTGTGGTGTTTCTCTGTATGGGTTGAAGCTTTCTGAAATTGTGGGTGGCCATCTCAACTGTGACACAGCCTGAACCACCCTATGATTCTCAGCTCTAGGTGGACCCTCCAAGGCTCTGTCCCCACACTGGGGCCACCCCAGAGCTCACTGCCCACAAGAGGTACAGAGCAGGGCTCCAGGGCCGATTCAAGCAGCGTCAATTAAAGAGCAGCACGGAGGGGCTGGGGAGGCAGCAGGGTGCTGGAGCCATCCTCTGTCGACAAAGTGCTGAGACAACAAACTTAACCTCTCTGTCCACGGCGCGCCTATCAGCCGTGGTTATTAAATCCCACAAAAGGGAGAAGAGCACCCGTGAATAGGGTTGAAAGAAAAAGCACTTTCCCCATTTGGATTACCTCCTACAGAACAGGACCTGCCAGTGAAAGGCGGAGAGTGTAATTGCTGGCCTGAAAGAGAAGGGGAAAAAAGGAGGGAAAAAAAAAAAACTATAAAGGGAAAGAAAGAAAGAAGGAAGGGGGGAAAATTGATAATTAACAATTTATCCTCTGAGCTAACAGTTAATTAATTCTGAAAATATCTGTCAAGCTAATGGAGGGGGGGTAGCCATGCCACTGAACACAATTAGTAAAATAATAATAACAAAAAAGGGGGGGAAAAAAAAAGAAGAAAAAGATTTTTTTAAGGTGTTGCTATCTTCTTAGAGACCAGGCCCTTGGCTTCCCAATGTCATTCTCAACACAATTTTTTTTTTCTTCTCTCCCTTCGTCTCTTTTCAGAAATTGTTCTCATGAATGATTTATATATGTCTAGTTATCTGGAGTGATTTCTATGGACCCGGGCGCATTGCTGCATAATTGTTAATTTTAATGCCATAATAGCTTCAGATGGAGGAAGAGATTAGGCGTTTATTGCACAATTAAATGAAACATACTTGAGAATCACAAAAGGTTCCGTAATTATTTCAGACCATTAATAAAATGGGCATTAAATTATATGGGACACAAAAGGGAAAGGAAATAGATTTTCATTACAGCAATAGAAGCGGAGAGTAGTAATAGATCCTTGTTGAATTCTCTTTCTCTCTCTCTCTCTCTGAAATTAATTGTTGCCCGGCTTATTTCAAAGCAAAATAAAAGAGAAATAAAGTGTGTTAAAGAACCTCTGATGAAAGGGCTTTGTTTGATAAGGACAATAGCCAGTGATACACTCTGGGAAAAAAGGAAAAAAAAAAAAAAGAAGGGAAAAAAAAAAGGCAAGATTTGATTTTGGCTTCCTGCCCTCAGTCCTGCAGGCAGAACAGGGGCTGCGTGTGGACACACGAGGGCCTCTCCTCCCCTTCCCAGCACCACGGGGCAGTGGATGGGAGGGAGCAGGAGGGACGCGGAAAGTTCCCCCACCCATTCCCAAGTGCCCCCAGCAATAGGAGCATCCCTGGGTTTGGCACCAGGGGCAGGGGAGGCAGGAACTGGCAGAAATCCCAGAGATGCTCTCGCAGAGCGGCCGCGCTTGGCTCTTTCTAGATAAGGCCACGAGCGATGGATTTGCCTTGCATGGAGGATCCAGGGCCTAGCAGGGCCTAGCAGGGACGAGGGAGCAGCAGCTGGGGGCTCCTGGGGGATCCAGCTGCAGCAGAGCCCGGAGAGTTTGTCCCCTGAGCAGAACCTGGGACAACACAAGGGGCTGGGAGAGGACGAGCTCCTGTCACACCTGGCAAAGAGAGACCAGAGCAGCCTGGACCTGAATCCACTGAGACCTCATCCCTTGGCCTGGGATGGGGCAAGGACAGGACCCACCTGAAAAACGTCACAAGAGCCCGTAAAAACTCTGATCTCGGGCTCCATATTCCAACAAGGATATTTGCCGATGAAATACCCCCCAAAGAGAGGGTATGAGCAATATCTGATTCCCCTTGGAATGGGACACATCCCAGAAATCCACAGCACTCATGCGGGGGAGAGGGCTCAGAGCCTAGTAGGGCAAGATTTCAGGGATACTCAGGATTTCTGGAAGAAATAAGTGGCACCTCTCGGCAGTTACAGAAGTCCCTGGTGGCTTGGGCAGTTTGGGAAACCTCAGATTTAGGCACTTTGGGAAACCCCACGCTGCTTTCAGCCTGGTTTAGACATAAACATGCCCTTGATCCCAGCAGAGTTCATAGGGATCTGAGTGAGCAGCAGCACAATTAAGACTGAAAGAGGTCAAAAGAGGGTCATTTGGAGCTAATGGCAAGCTCATCTTCCACCTCCCAGCTTCTCTTCACCATCCTTAAACTCCTCTGAGAAGCCTTAATGAAAAAATCCTTCTAAAACAGCGCTTTTGGTCCATGAGATGTTGTGCATCACATGCTGCAGAGATTTCCAAGAGGACCTCTTCATTAAAGAAAAAGATGGAAAAATACAATAGAAGGGTTTAAAAAAATATCTGGGCAAAGCAAAGTTTACCAAAGGAGCGGAATGTCTGAGGAAAGCAGCAGCAACAGCTCCCACATCCCAGTGAGTGTGCCAGGCAGGGGAGCGGGGCGGGAATTGCGGTGGGATCGGGAGCAGGGAGCATCCGAAGGCAGCGATAAACAAACAAGCAGCCGGGGTTGTCTCTTCCCGGAGCACAGCTGCGCTTGGAAATTCGGCTCGGCTGACGCAGAGCAGACGCACGGAGCTATTTTTAGGCTCCTTGCAGTGTTCTACTCTGCAGCTGCATTCCAGGCCTGCTCCTGTTCCCCCAGCAGCAGGAGAAGCAGTGTCTCAATGGGCAGGGAAGGCCTTTGGCCGCCTCTGGGTGTGTGCAGTGGGAATTTGTGGCACAGCTTCTCTTGGGAAAATTGGTTTTATTTAACAGCAGGTGTGTGTTGAGGATAGGAGCTGGGCTCCTGCCTGCTTTGGGAGGTAGGAAGGAAGGGGGAAAGAGACTGGGGAGGTAACAAGGACCCCCCCAACACCTTTCTTCTGCTGGATTTTGTTGTGTTCTGGGAAAACCAGAGCTGGCAGGAAGGTCCTTCTGGATGAGATTATCCCTGGGACTCTTGCACACTGCGCTGCAAGGAGTGGAGAGCTGGGACAAGGGATAGCATCCCGCCAACCCTCTCAGCCGTCTGACCCAGGAGACCGCCTGGAGCTTTGCTGGTGGCACTAAGGCTTCAGCAGGGACCCAGGGAAAAGGAGTTTGACATGGTGAGACTTAAGGGGAAATTATAAAAAAATATTTAGCGAAAAAAAATAAAAGGGGAATGGTCGTCCACTGGGGGAGGAGCAAATGGGAGCCTAAGCAGAAAAAAAAAAAAAAAAAAGGAGTTAAAGCAGTGAAATCGCTGAGGATAAGCAGCCATGAGGAGGCCGTGGGCTGCGCCGAGAGCGCCCTCTCCTGGGCACAGCCAGCGGCGCTGCGGGCCGGGGGGACCCCGGGGGGGAGCGAGGGACACGGGCAGGGACCGACGGACACGGGCAGGGACCGATGGACACCGGGCAGGGACCGATGGACAGGGGCAGGGACCGATGGACACCGGGCAGGGACCGATGGACAGGGGCAGGGACTGATGGTCGGGGCAGGGAGTGATGGACACTTCAGGGAGCGTATGGACACCGGGCAGGGACCGATGGACAGGGGCAGGGACCGATGGACACCGGGCAGGGACCGATGGACAGGGGCAGGGACTGATGGACGGGGCAGGGAGTGATGGACACTTCAGGGAGCGTATGGACACGGGCAGGGAGCGATGGACACGAGGATGGAGCAATGGACATGGGCAGGGAGCGATGAACACGGCAGGGACCGATGGACACCAGGGAGGGGGCAATGGACACGGGCAGGGGGCTGATGGACAAGGGGATGGAGCAATGGACATGGGCAGGGAGCGAGGGACACAAGCAGAGAGCGATGGACACGGGCAGGGACTGATGGACACGGGCAGGGACCGATGGACATGGGCAAGGGATGATGGGCACGGGGAGGGACCGATGGACATGGGCAGGGGGCGATGGACACGGGCAGGGGGCGATGGACACCAGGGAGGGGACAATGGACACAGGCAGGGGGAGATGGACATGGGGAGGGGGTGGTGGAGACGAGGATGGAGCAATGGACACAGGCAGGGAGCGATGGACACAGGGAGGGATGCACCTCGGTGGGTGAGTGATGCCCCCGGGTGGGAGTGAAGCTCCCCAGGGAAGGCTGTGATGCTCTCCGTGTGGGAGAGATGCACTCCCAGGAAGGGAGTGAAGTGACCCAGGGAAGGCTGTGATGCTCCTGGGGAGGAGTCGAGTGACTTTTCCAGGGTGGAAGTGATGCTCCATGGAATGGAAGTGATGCTCCATGGAATGGCAGTGATGCTCCATGGAATGGGAGTGATGCTCCCAGGGAGGGAATGGTGCTCCCTGGTTGGTGAGTGATGATCCCAGAGCAGCACTGGTGTTCCCAGAGTAGGATTGGTGCTCCCAGGGTAGGAGAGAAGCTCACAGGGAAGGGAGTGATGCCCCCAGGGAGAATGGGTGTAGGGCAGAGCCATCCAGGCTCACACGCAGTGAAGCCCTACAGTGATTTGGTGCAGCACCAAATCAGCAAAAGGATACTGAGAGGTAAAAATAAGAAGCTAAAGGGAGAGTTGGTCAGGGAAAGCAGGGAGAGGGGAGAAAGTCTTAGGGAGATGAAAGAAGGTTGGCATTAGAGGAAAACAAATAAGAAGATAAAATAGAACATGAACAATCCAAAGTATTAAAGGGTCTCTAGAAAGGACAAGGAAAACAGCCAAGTGCAGCAGGAGATCAGCAGGGAGAGGACTCAAGACACGGGCTGAGTTTGATTTTAACACGAGGGAAGCCCTACTTTTTCCAGGCTCTTGGAGGGCTGACTCAGAACACAGGGCAAGGTCCTGCCTGCTCCCCACCAAGGAAGAGACAGCATCACTGGGGAAGAGGAGCTGTGCTTTGTCCTCTTCTCTGGGGACAGCGGTCTTGTGAGGCCACAGGAATTCCCAATTTGTGCTGCCTTGGACTCATCCACATGTGCTGCTGTCCCACGAGGGCTCAGGGCAAGCTGCCTTTAGAGGTGTTAGGAGGAGCAGCTGTGAGTCAGGCCTCCAGCTGTGTGAAACATTTTGGGAACAGCAAATTTGGGAACAGCAAATTTGGGAGCGGCTGTTTTGTTGTAGGGGGGATGCGAGGAAGGAGATGAAATCCAGGAACTTGGAACACAGCAAATCCCAGTAGCCACCTTGACATCAGATCTAAAGGCAAGGCTCAGAGTAAGGAACAGCAGGTGTCACCTCTCTGTGCCTGGAGCTGGAGGAGGAGGAGGCTCAGGGCCAGCAGTGCCTGGGACTTGAGCAAGAGCAGCAGGGAAGGAGCAGCTCTGAGAACACTCCAGAGCAGGAGAATCTTGGAGAAGACACCAGAGGCCTCACAGCACATGCAAAATCCTCCCAATCCAGCTTTAATGCACAACCCGAGTCTGTCTTTTGGTTGTAGGCACCCAACACAAGTTTGTGGGGTCTGCACCAGCACGGTCTCTTGGATGAGTAGGGAGGATGCAGGAAGGCAACTGGAATCTCATTTTGCCTTAAATTCGGGCAGATTTTTGGGGTTTATCACCCTGCAGACACAAACAATCGGATGGGGTAGAGAGGGGTCCCACCCCGGTGCTTTTTCCCGGACAAGCTCACACGGTGAGCGCAGCAGCGGCTGGTGCCGAGCTCCGTCTCTCCCGGCCGCGTTTCCCGAGCCCGGCTGCGGGCTGGAGACGCCGAGCGGAGCTCCAGCTGCATCTCCAAGGGCTCCCTTGGAGCAGGCCGGCGCAGATAACGCGCTTAGCACGGCGGGGCCAGGGGAGGGAGGGAGGCAGGAGCGGCGAGTGCAGCGATGCGTCCTGCGCTCCCCGGGGCAGCTCCGCGCTAATCGCCCGGCTCCCCAGATTAGCGCCGGGAAAGCCGCGCTTTGGCAGCTCCACCTGCCCTGGAGGAAAGCCCGGCAGCCGTGGAAAACTCAGGAATTCCTGGGTTTGCTTGCGAGGCCAAGGAAAATGTGTAGTTCTCTGCCCGCTATGCATCCCCGCTCCTCTGTCGCTGTGGAAAGCTGTGGCTTGTCCCGGTGGCCACAGACCTGTCCTGTAACCATCACACGGGATGTGATGCCCTCCAGGAACTCGAGGTTTGGATGGATTCAGGGCTGTGTGACAGCGGGAGCGATCCACGCAGTCCCTTTCATTAACACAGCCCCCTGGTTACCATCATCATCCTCATCCCGAGCTCCAAAGTCACCTCAGTAATGCTTGGCAAAAACCTGTTTTAGCGAATCCAAACCAGGCAGCCAGCACCGGGGGCTGTGGTGAGACTATTCACCGTGAACAAATAAGGGAAACAAAAAAAGAGCTAAAAAAATTTAAATTGTTCATGGACCTCTTGGTTGAAGGGGGCTGTGGTTTTGTTTCTACGCTTGAACACAAAGGTCAACACTGGAAAGAAAACCAGAAACGACCAAAAAACAAAAGGAAACCGGTGGAGCCGGTGAGGCTGGATTAGAGTTTCCTAGATGGGGGTCAGAGAGGGGAGAGCTTTTAGCGGCGATTTGCACTCTCCGAGTGAAAGCTTTGGGATTTCGCTCCACTTCAAAGAAAAGATGCCCAGCCCAGCCCGCTGCAGCCCCTCCTGGTCCCGGCGGAGCGGGGTGAGCCTTGCTCGTGAGGAAGAGGAGGGAGAAGGGGATCACAACCCCTGCTCATGAGGAAGAGGAGGGAGAAGGGGATCACGACCCCTGCTCATGAGGAGGAGGAGGGAGAAGGGGATCACAAACCCCTCTCCTGCCGCTGGGGACTCGCCGGGGAGGTTTCAAAGCTGAGCTGCCCGGCTCCCTCCGAGGGAAACCGCGGCTGAGCAGGCAGATTCTAGGCAGAGCTTCCAGGGTTTGGGGGTTTGGGGGCTGTGTCAGGGGTCCAGGGCAGAGCTGTGGCACCTGAGAGCGTGGCACGGCTCTGCCACTCCACATGGGCATGGGAGCTCGGCCAGGAGCAGCCCCTTGGGATGTGGGGTTTGGGTTTGGGGCTGCGAGAGGTGAAGGTGTGGATGGGATACCCCATCCCTGGAAGTGTCCAAGGCCAGCTTGGACAGGGCTTGGAGCAACCTGGGCTAGCAGAAGGTGTCCCTGCCCATGGGATGAGATAGGAGCCAGATGAGCTTTCAGGTCCCTTCCTACCCAAACCATTCCATGACTCCTTTCTCCACTGCCTGGAGAAGAGGAGGCTCAGAGGTGCCCTTATTGCTCTCTTAGAGGTGACCTTAGTGCTCTCTACAACTCCCTGAAGGGAGGCTGTACTCAGGTGGGGTCAGTCTCTGACAGAACCAGAGGGCACAGTCCCAAGCTTCATCAAGAAAGGTACAGGTTGGATATCAGGAAAAAAATTTCACCAAAAGAATAATAAAGTACTCTTCCCAGGGAGGTGGCAGAATCACCATTTCTGGATGTGTTTAAAGCCTGGACATGGCACTTGGTGCTATAGTCTAGTTGAGGTGTTAGGGCATGGGTTGGACTCGATCTTAGAGGTCTCCTTCAACCTCATCATTCTGTGATTCTGTGACTCTGTGACTCTGATTCCCTGGTACCTGCACCCTCTCTCTGGGCCCTCACACAGCTGAACCTCCACCTTGTGCACATCCCTCGGGTTTATTCCTGCACACTTTTAAACCCTGCTCATCTCTCAGCACACCCTGGGATGTTTCTGGCACCTCACACAGCCTGACACACGGATGATCCTCCCCTCGAGGAGCTGCTCTGCCCTTTCCCTGTCCCAGGCAGCTGGGATTGGCATCTCCAGCCGTGGCTGCTGCTGCTGCACTCTGGAGCTGCTCCCTTCACTTGAGCGGCACTGAGCTATTTCGGAGCAGCCAGGACCTGCCTGTGCCATCCACACCTTTCCCAGACACCCTTGGGAGTGGGAGTGTTCCCCAGCCCCACACTGGGATGGGGAAAGTGCTGCCTGGTCACACCGGCACGTTGGACATGGCCTTCTGCAGGCCCCCATTGCTTCTGCCTTTATTTGAGCTGTGATGTTAAAATGCTCCAGTGTTTTAGGGCTTTTATTTTCCCCAAAAGCACCTTAAAGTAGATAAACGTTGCCATCCCCATTATATCCCCTAATTTGAGTTTGCAGCTGTTTCTTTTTTTTTTTTTTTGAGTGATTTATTATATATTTCAAAATGTGGAATATCGGTAAAGCCATTTATTTTTTAATGGAAAATTTCCCGCAGAGAAGCATTCCTGGTTTGCAAGGGAAACAGAAAATGCATTTGCATCCTTGAAAAATTCCTGTATTAGAATAAAACACCCTTCCAAGGGAATACGGCCGGAAACACAAATATTTTGCAGCTGCAACAGGAAAATTGGAAACGGGCGGGATTTGATTCTTGCAGTCCATTTTCGTAGATTCGTGGAATGCTCGGGGCTGGAAGATCACCTGGAGCAGATCACTTTTTTTTTTTTTTTTTTGCAGACTTTTTGCTGCCGGGCAGGAGCAGAGTTCCCACCTGGGGGTGTGCCAGGCGGCTGCATCCCCATCCCATTTATCCCTGGGCCTGAGATCTGACATTTATTCTGTCCTGAGACCCAGCCGAGGGCCGGGAGCGCAGCCCTGTGACCCCACGTAGCTGACAGGTAACCGCTAAAGCACGGCGTGACTCAGAGAGAGTCCTTGGGCAGCGATTAAACACTCCACCAGGGCTGATTAACTGGAAAAGAATCCTTCTCCGTGTCAGGGCAGCGATGGGAGCAGCAGCAAAGCCCTGGCACAGCCCAGCTGCCTTCCCTGGGGCTCAGCGCACCTTCAGCCCCGAGGGAAACCGTGCTGGGGTGCTCCCAGAGCCAGAGGAAACCACCCAAGAAGGAAAAACCTCTTTTCCTGCTCTTTGTAGTTAGTTTTGGAGACGTCAATGGAGAGCAACGCATGCACAGAAATAAAAGTGCAACCTTCACTTCGTGTCAGTGAATTGTTGTCATCCCACGGGGGGGGGAAATCCGGTGTTAACGTGGGAATAACAGCAAAGAAAAGGACTAAACTACTTATTCCCTCTGTTTTTGGTTCGTTTTGGAGGCTCGCTCCTCCTGCGTCCCTGACTGACGGCCGCGGGAGATGCTGAAGCCGGTTAATTGTTATGGATCCCTGGGGCGTTATTGCAAGCCGTGTGAAAGCACCGAAGGGAGCAATAATCACCTGTGATTCTGGTGAGAGCGTTAATCCCGTAAAATCGGGGCGATTCTCCCGTTTGGGGAGCCCGTGGGGCCGGTTCTCTCTTCTGCAGTGAGCCTTCCCCATGCCGAGGGGTCAGACGGGGTCCTTCGGGCTGGGGTGGGGCTCGTCTCTGTCCGAAAGGGCTCCGCTGGGATTCAGGGACACCAGGGGCTGGGGGAATGGATGGTAGAGGCAGAACGAGAGACTCGTTACACTGCTGCTCGAGTCGCTGCAGCCGGAAGGATGCACTGAGCTGACTGATGCTAGGTTCCCTTGATACTGGTGAAACTGTGAACTCCTTTGGTATAAAAACTCCTCCTGGGCAGGAGCCGCAGAGGCCAAACTGCCGGACTAAACCCAGCACCGGCTGGGAGAGGAGAGGATGGCACAATTTTGGTGGGGTGGTGGAGAGTTCTCCATCCCCAGCACCTCTGGTGGGCCTGAGGCATCCATGGGTCATCAGAAACCTCAGGAGCCGGAGCAGCAGAGGGGAATGAAGATGTTTCCCTCGGGCTGATGCCCCGGGCGGTGTTTGCCTGGCCGGAGCAGCCCGATCAGTGCCATCGAGCAGCGCTTCCCAGGGGAGGGAGGTGATCAGGGGAGTTATCTGCGTGCCCCGGGGAACGGGAAAAGTCAGCGCTCATTCTTCCTCCTGGCCCTGCCAATGAGCAGCTGCTGATTAAATCCCCTTTCAGAGGGGAGAGTTACGCGGCTCCTACAGCTTTCCCAGGCAGAGACCTCTCTGCTCTCGCCGTGTTTGCATTCTCGCGTCGGCCTCTGCCCACTGAATAACAGCGGTAATTGGATGTGTTTAAACAGCGCTGCTCACCATTGTTTGCCCGGTAATCAGACACGTCTCCCTTTCCTTGGAACCTGAGCGCCACGTGCCGCAGAGGAAGGCCAGCCACAGCTCCTCCTCCTCCTCCTCCTCCTCCTCTCCTCCCACCTGCATCCCCTCACCTCCCCAGGATGCCCAGGCTGGCCCTGCCAGGTGTAACAAGTTTTCCCTCCATCCGCAGCCAGCGAGACGCTGGAACCACAGCAGGGATGGAACTACACTGGGTCTGTCTGTCGGGGTGGGAAAGGAATGGAGCACAGGAGATGGGGGATCCTCTGCTACCCATGGGCACAGCGTGGTTCTGTCTGTAGGGCCGGGAATTGCCCCAGAGGCAAAGGAATGGAGCAGAGGAAATGGGGGCATCCTCTGCTCCCCATGGGCACAGCCTGGGTCTGTCTGTCGGGGCTGGAGCAGAGGAAATGGGGGATCCTCTGCTCCCCATGGGCACAGCCTGGGGCCGAGGCTGACCCTGCAACAGGAGGGAATGAAACCTCTCCGTGCATCTTCCCAGAGATGTTCTGGCCGGCAGTGGAGGACATCCTGCAGCTGTGCTGAGTCTCAGGGATGCACGGCTTGGCCTGAGATGTGGGATGCAATACCGACACACCTGTGGGTCAGAGTGGCATTGGCAAGGACCAGCAACCCCACAGGGGTCATGGGCTGTGCTGGAGCAGCCCCATTTGCAGGAGAAGCGGGGGATTCCTGCCTGCCAGAGCAGCTTTGTGCTGAGCATCTCTGCTGGCCTTCGTCTGGCTCCCATTGCTTGTTGAAAAGGAAGGGGGCAAACACCAATCGGTCTCGGAAGCAGGAGCTGAATCACCACTGGGATGTAGACCCAAGGCCAGCAATGAGCCATTGGCCACCTGCCTTTGCCTGTGCCGTGCCACGGCTCCTTATCATGACTAATAGACGCACTAGCAGAAATCAGAACCTATTTCCAAGTGATTCATGAGCGGGTAGGAAAAGGTGGGAGGGGGGGGATGGGGACAACAACAGACTAAATACACCTGGTAATTTATTTGCTATGAATAATTTGAACAGCCCTGAGTGACGGAGATACCTCAGTTATTTATCCTGGGGGAGAAATGTGCAGGTGCTGCAGACTGGGTGTGCTCCAGAGCAGGCCCTGCCTTTAACGTTTGCCTCCCCCGCCCCGGTGCAAACCTCTACGGCCGTGTTTGGAACGAGATACAAGACAAGCTCCATCCAAGCCTTTCATTAATTGCCCTTCCTGGAATCTCCTGCCGGCTAAATTGCTCCCCGCAGAATCCCTGGCTCCAGGGTTAGGAAAGGGTTACTTTCCTAAGAGCGCGCCTTCCCGTTTGGGCTGGGTGGGTGGAAATAGAGTTGGCTTTCATCTGCAAACCTCGTAAAGAGCCAGCAGCTGCTGGAGGGACATGGGCGCCTTGTAAATCAGAGCGGGGCATAAAGAACGGGGTGGCCGCATCGCTCCGTGGGCATCCCGGTGCCCATCCCGGTGCCCATCCCGGTGCCCATCCCGGTGCCCGAGGGAGCAGCCATGGCTGTGCCCTGCAGCATTTGCCCTCACGTGGCTCCTCAGCAGTTTTGGGCCAAGGTTGTTGGAGTTGAGTTGCTCCTTGAGTCATTTTTAGAGTGGTTCAAGTGAGTATCTCACGTTTAGCGTCGCCAGATTGTAACTGTGGGGTTTTGTCTTCTGGCCTGAAATGCATTTCATTATTTTTGGTGTTAAAATTCAGAGAGGTTTTTTTTTCTTTTTTTTTTTTTCCGCTCCCATCAAATATCTTTGTATTTGTTTCCAGAAACAAATGATTAGCATTAGTATTCATTAGTATTCGTGTTAACAATTGATAAAGGGCCCACTACTGTAGTATCTGTGCATAGCACACAAAATTCAATTAAAAATATAATAATTTCCTCAAGCCATGATCATACAATCTGTACCATCCCCCCAAAGTTAGCTCCTGAAACTTCCCCCAAAGTTTCCTGTGGAGGGAGGGAGGAAGGGATGGATGTGTTTGCCAGGGAAGAAGGGCCCTGAGTCAGGGATGCTGCGGTGGAGTGAGCAGGGCCAGGCTGGGGAGGGCAGGAGAGGGCATGTCCAGCACAAACCAGGAATTCCTTTGGAAGCTCCAAGCTGGGGCAGCTCTGCTGCCAGCCCTCATGCCAGTCCTGCAGCGGGGTTGGTGGATCTCAGCCAAGCTGCAACCCCCACCAAAGGGGATCTCCAAATGGCTGGAAGGATTTGGGACTGCCTCACCCCAATGTTTGCTGCCTCCATCCCCCTGGGTGACTCATTTTTTGGAGTCTGGAGTGGAGTTTCCCACTCTCCTGGCTCTCCAGACTCGTTTCCCAGCACGGCTGGGCAGGAGGTCATTCCCATGCCCAAGGAGGGTGCTGGGGATCATTGCATGGCTGGATACCTCATTCTCTGAGAAATGGCTTCTACAAGCCTGCAGAGGACACTGGAGGCTCTTCCCCTCCCTAGTGGGACCCATTGCTGCCTCCCCACCCGGCCCTGATCCCTGCCAGGGCATTTGGCAGCTCAGAGCAAATGCCAGCTCTGCACAAAGCCTACGTGCAGCGTGTGGGCACCCTCCCTGCTCGGGGTGCTCTGTTCTGCTGAGCCTCTCAGGGCAGCTCCCAGGCTAGGGATGAGCCAGAGAGGAGCTTTGCTCCAAGATGCCACCACAAACCTCTGGCAAGAAACAAAAGGCATCTCAGAGGCATCTGGGCTCCTGTGAGGCAGCGTTTGGATGGAAGCCGCTGCCTTTGCAGCCTGCCCTGGGTGGATCCGTGCCCTGTGGTTTGTTTTCCCAGAGCTGGCTCGCTCAGGGAGGTCAGTGGCAGAGCTGAGTTTTCACAGAACAGCAGCCCTGAGTGGCTGCTCAGGCCTGGTTTCACTGGTTTAACCCAAAGCTGTGTTTGCCACGCAGGCTTGGTTCTACCAACAGCACCAGAACGTTCAGTGTGCTCTGCTCAGACTTTGCAGGGAATCAGGGGTGAGGCAGGAGAGCATCTGTCCCTTCTGGTTGTCTCTTACTGCCGTGGAGCATCTCTTACAGCTGTGGTCCTTCTCCAGCAATCCAGGACCTGAACAACATGCTTAAAACCTAACAGCTCTGGAGGTTTTCCAGATAATTTCTGACCGTGTGACAAATGACTTCTCCAGGATTATGGCAGGCAGTCATTGGTGGTCCTGGGAATTCCCAGCATTCCCATTATCCCAGGAATGTGTCATGGGGGAAAAATGGTCTCCAGTGCTTAAAATGCTCCAACCCACCCCTGGAACTTCACCCTGAGAACAATGAGTTGTAGGAGTAGTGAGGAGAGGTCTGGAGAGTTTCCAGTAGGATAAATTGGCTGTTTATCAGCTCTTTGATGGGTGTCAGGTGCTGCCTCCTCACAGGGCTTTTTCTGCCACATCAGGGCCTGTGAGAAGAGCAGGGAGGTATTTTATGGCTCTTGTATGGTTTGGTTCACTTAGGTGGGAAGCCTGACTGTGCTGAGGGCCTGGCTGTGTTTGAGGGGGCAGATGTTCACAAGAGGGGACACACTGACCAAACAGAGCAGTTTGGACACAAAAATCCTCCTCCACCTTGTGTGTGATGCTAACAGATCCAAAATAAATGGAGTGGGCATGAATTTAACCACGCTTCACTAAAACAACAGATGATTCTGAACTTGACTCTCGGGGACATTGATGATGGCTGCTTTTAAACACCATTAGTCTCGTTCAGATACCCAAACACAAAATGTGCTAGCTGGGGACAAGACAGGGATTTTCAGGAATCCTGAGCCTTTGAACTGGTGTTGAGAGCACACAAATCACTAGAATGAGTATTTTTCTCCATACTTTTACATTGTGGTCAGATCTCCACTGCTTGTGTTATCTATGTTAGAAACACAAGACAATATTTTAGGTGCATCCTCTGTTTGCAGAACATGGAGTTGGTCATGTCTGCCTGAGCATCATGTTCTTTCCACAGGCTTCTTTCATGTCAGTCACCCAGGAAAAAGCTGCTCCAGAGCTCTCCTGACACACCAAACCCTGCAGGTCACTTCTCTTTTTACCATGGGCTTTTCTTCTAGCTTTGGACCTGTGTTTCTTCATGTCTGATGCATGGCTGGGAGCAATCCCGTTGCAGAGCTCCATCCCAGCCTGGGGAGGATGGCTGGATCACAGCAATGAAGCTGTCAGCCCCTCCAGGAGTGGAGGTGGGGAAGTGTGGGAGATAAACAGTTCAGCCTTGGCACTTTTCTTGAAAGTTGTTGCTTCTATTTCAGAGCTCATGTGCCTGAAAACCTGTCTGGTTTTTTTTTTTTTTTTTTTCTTTTTTTTTCTGGCTGTATCAGTTGGTCTAATAAAAGATACTGCCTCTCCTTACAAGCCTGCTCTGCACTCCTGAACTCAGGTCCTTTATCCTTCCCTTCACGCTGCTGACAATGACTGAGGCTCCCTGGCCATACAATATCTGGGGAGTCAATGCCATGTCAAGCCCCCAGGTTTACACCCATGGCCACAGTGAATACACTGATTTACTGGAGAGAATCATCAGCTCCGCTTCCTCCTCCTGCTGCGGAGAAAGGAAAATCCAGAGGGGTCTTTTCTCACCCTAGGGAGGATGAAAAGCTCTTGGATGAAAGGCGGTGCCTCAGGAGTCCCCAGCAGGATGGCACCTTTGTGGATTCCACGGAGTCCAAGCTGCTGCCCGATTCCATGGGGGCAGTTTTGGTGCTCTGTGCCACAGCCTGGTGTCCCCACAATGTCACCCCAGGAGGCTGCTGGCCTGGCTGCACCCTCACTGCTCGCTGCAGCGCTTCCACACAGCCACACACAGACAACTGGAGCTGTCAGAGACAGAGGGAAGGAGATTTTCACAATGAGGGTGGCGAGGCCCTGGCACAGGTTGCCAGAAAGGTGCTGGACACCCCATTCCTGGAACCATTCAAGTTGGATGGGGCTCTGAACAACCTGCTGTAGTGGGAGGTGTCCCAGCTCATTGCAAAGCGCATGGAGTTGATGACCTTTAAAGGTCCCTCCCAGCCCAAACCATTCTATAATTCTGTAATCCCATAACTATGCTGAATTTGGTGCTCTGGGAAGGCTGGTATAGTTTAAAGCATATTTTTTCTGTCCTAAAATAGCACTGGCTCACTGATCAGGACCTTCACCGCAGTGAGGAGCACTGGACCTGCCCACAGAGGGAACAGGGCACGGGCGTCACAGCACTGGTGGCTTCCAGTGTGACTGCCACGTCTCGGGATTGTCACCTGCAGGGAGCCCGAGCCAGCAGGGAAATCCCTGCACAAATCCATCACCTTCCTCGCTAACAGCGAGCCACAAATATAAATGGTGCTGCAAAAGGGCAGTGAACAGATCACCTGCGAGGAATGGGAGCTGAACACGCAGAGCACGGTGCTGAAGGAAGGGGTGGGATGGGAATCACACACGGATAAAATGTGCAGAACAAAAATGAAGTTTGGGAAGGGCTGTAAACTTCTGCCTCAGGTCCTAATCCGGGGGGAATCTTTAGTTTTGAAGCAAGTTGTTCTCCAGGAAGGTTGTGCCTTCCCAGGGAGCATCTCTTGTTGGGCAGCATGGGATGATCCAATCTGCCACATCCACCACTGCTCCCCTCTTCTGTCAGGGCTGCACTGGGCAGTGACCTGCTCCATTAAATCTCTCCATGCAGGAGGCTGCATCCCTGTACCTGTTCATAGCTGGAGTTGAATAAATGCCTTTTTCAGGGTTGGCGGGATGAAACTGAGCAAGAAACACTGTGAAAATGCAGAAAGAATAACCTGTAAGTATCCAGTCTCTTCTGCACAGTATCTGTGAACACATCAGTGCTGCTGCCCAGATGAGTTGCTCTGTGCATATATTTTCTATATATCTCTCCCAGAAAATATTATTTGATGGCATGTGATTAAAATGGTCTTTTTTTAATATGTGGCACACGCATAACGAAATGTATGTGTGCACTTGCATGTAAAATAACCAGGTATGAGGGGAAAAGCAGGAACAAAATCATCCCTGGCAATGCCTGTGCACTGAGCTAATTCTGGGTATTTGGAAAAATCATTCCTGGTGGTGGGAATCTCACCAGGTCCCACAGAACAGCAAGCAGGACCTGCATCCTCAGTGCCTCTGAAAAGCCCCAGAAGCCTGGAAGTCTTTCCAAAACGTGCTTCCTTCAATTAAAAATCAATTAAAAATCCCCTCCCTTTCCCAGTGCCCGAAGCATAAAAATAATAAAGTTATTTAAAGATCCATGATTTCCTAAATAAAGTTTGGATCGGGGGTATTTTCAGATTCTAGATGCTCTTCACCTCTCACTTTTGGCAGTTACAAACCCGGCCGTGATTCCCGCGAGGAGGAGGAGGAGGCTGAAGGCAGAAATACAGCTCTATTTATGCTGATACTGGATCTCGGGCTACATGATCTCATCTAATTTAAAGTTCCTCCAAATGAACTATCTCCAAGAATATAATTTTAATGTTTCCCTATCAGGCCATTCTTATCTCTCTGCATTACCATGATATCATTCAGGAATAATAATCGCACCATTAGTTTTGGTGTCTAAACAAGCTGGTGAGGAGAAATTTATTTCAGTCACCGCCCTGCAAATTGCTGCCATCCCCAAGGAAAAAAACCCAAAACCCCCAAAGGGTACAAAGTTTATAAAATCCAAGTGTACAAGTGCAGTAGATACCCTTCCACGACAAAGGATTTAGGGGGGAAATGGACGTATTTAAGTATTTAAGGATGGAAGCGTTGGAATCTCGAAGGAAATCTTTCTTTTCCTATTTTTTTTTTTTTTTTTTTTAAGCGAGGGCACTTATTGGGATGTAAATGAACAAACGGGAGCCCGAAATGCCCCGAGCTGCTGGAGCGTGTGTGCTGCAGCACGGCGAGGCAGCAGCCAATGAAAGCCGATTTTTTATCATTAATATTGCCAAGCAGCATTAACTGATTGCAAAGACTTTTCGGGAGCAGGCAGAGCCTGCGAGCCATCGCTCCCTCCCGAACCATTTTGCCGCCCGGATTTTTGACAACGACGCCCGGCTCCTCTCGTTTAATCTTGCCGAGGGATGACGAGCGATACAATTTCTCCCCCCTCCTTCGAAGAATTTGAAAAGAAACAATAAAAGCGAAGGGAGTTGTGTGTTTTTACCGTCGGAGGGGGAAGCAGGCGGTGCTGGGGAGAGGGGCAGCGGCTCCAGGCGGTTTCCCCCGAGGATGCTGAGCGCGGCAGCTCGGGCTGCCCATAGCTCTGATTCCACGGAAAAAGCGGGGTAAAAAAAGAAGTTTCCACGCGTGTCACCCCTGCCACGGCCACGGCCGAGCCCGTGGGTGCCTGTCGGGGCTAACAGCGCTTGCTTGGGCACCCCAGTCCCGTGTCACCGGGACCACGCGTGGCATGGGGGTCCCCGAGAACGGGACACGTCGCGGGTGACCCTGTGGGGACAGCTGCAGGAAGGGTTCGCCTGCACCCACCTTTTATTGTTTGCGGGTCCCCTACAAACATCAGCGGTGCTGGGGGCGGGGAGGAGCTCGGAGGATCCCACCCTGGGATGGATGGGGACCGATTTGCCCGAGGAAGAAGCGGTGCCATAGCGGGGAGATCCCACCCTGCGATGGATGGGGACAAATTTCCCCGGGGAAGAAGCCGGGAGGATCCCGCCCGGGGAGGTCCCGCTCTGGGCAAGGGGGTCCCGGTGCGGGCTGGGAAATTGGCGGCGCATTTCTGGGCGCAACGAAAAAAGCCTCTGGGATGGGGCCGGCGGCAGCAGAGCCAAAGCTTCGGGCGCTGCCGGCCCCGTCCAGGTGAGCGGACTCCACATCCTCGGCCCCTTTCTTCTTCCTCCTCCTCCTCATCTTCCTCCTCCTCCTCCCCGGCTCCGCACGCACAGGGCTCTGCCGGGAAATGAAAGTCATTTATTGCGAAGAAGGAGGAAATAAGGGCGAAGGTGGTTTATTCTATTATTATTATTATTATTATTATTAATATTATTTGGACGGGGTGGGGAGCCGGGAGCCCCCCGGGAGCGGCGGCCCGGCACGGAGCGGCAGCGGCGGCGGCTCCCCTCGGGCAGGAGGCGAAGTTTCGGGCCGAGAGGAGCGGGGGGCACCCCGGAGGGGCCGGGCCGGGAGTCCCCCCCGATATCTCGTTTCTGTCCCCGCTCGCTGTCGGGCGCGGGCGGGCGGGGGCAGGGGGCGGCCCGGGGGGGCTTTTTCGGAGCAGGTTTGTTAACCAAAGCAGGTGCTAAAAACCAATAAGCCCGGAACAAACGCGGTCCCCCCCGGGAGCCGGGACAATTGTTTCCATTTAATAAATATTTTCCCCACGGGCGTTTCGCGGGAGGCAGGCAATTATTCAAAGCAAGCCGGGACGCGGGCCGGCTCCCGGGGTTAAGCGGGGCTGCGGAGCGGGGAGGGCGGGGGCTGGGGAAGCGGGAGAGCGGCCGGGAGCGCGGGGAAGGGAAGGGAAGGCGGGGGCAGCGGCGGGGGCAGCGGACAGCGGCGGGCGCACGGCGGAGCGCAGCGCTCGCAGCCCCGACGGCAGCGGCGGCGGAGCCTGGAGGGCGCCGGGACCGGCCCCGCTCCGCGCACCCCAGGGATGCGGGAGGATGAGGAAGATGGGGACGACCCCCTTCTCCTTCCCCCTTCCTCCACAGCTGCGGAGCAACTCACAAAAGCTTTTCTTTTAATCCGCGCGTTAGAAGGCGGGGGGTGTGTATGGAGGGGGGGGGTTCCTCCTGTCCCCTCCTTCCTTCCTCCTCCTCCCTCCTCTGTCCCCTCCCCTCCTCTTCCTCTCGCCCTTCCTCTCTCCCTCTCTTTTTAAGCGGGCCCCCTCCGCGCTGATTGGGCGCCCGGCCGCACTGTGACCGCCCTGCCGCTATGTCAGCCTGCCCGCCGCAGCCCCGCGCCTTTGAACTGCCCCGCACCGCCCCGCGTCCCCACCGCCGGCCCGGTGCTGCGCCCGGCGGCTCCCCGCCCGCCTAGTGCCCGCCGGGCCCCGCGGGCCTCCGCTGCGCGCCCCGCTCCGCGCCCCGCCCCGGCACGGCTCCCGCCGGGGACGGCCTTGGCGGAGGACCTGTGATGATCAGCTGAGCCCGCTCCTGCCGCTCCTCCGGCTCCTCTGGCCTTCTCCCGCCGTTCCTCCTCCTCCTCCTCTTGCTCGTGGTGCCGCCGCCGTCCGGCGCCCGCAGCCGCCGCGCCCCGCAGAGCCGCCCGCAGAGCCGCCCGCAGAGCCGCCCGGCCGAAGCATGTCCAAGCCCAGCGACCACATCAAGCGCCCCATGAACGCCTTCATGGTGTGGTCCCGCGGCCAACGGCGCAAGATGGCCCAGGAGAACCCCAAAATGCACAACTCGGAGATTAGCAAGCGGCTGGGCGCGGAGTGGAAGTTGCTCTCCGAGGCGGAGAAGCGCCCGTACATCGACGAGGCCAAGCGGCTGCGGGCGCAGCACATGAAGGAGCATCCCGACTACAAGTACCGGCCCCGGCGCAAGCCCAAGAACCTGCTGAAAAAGGACAGGTATGTCTTCCCTTTGCCTTACCTCGGGGAAACAGATCCCTTAAAGGCCGCCGGGCTTCCCGTGGGGGCCACTGACTCGCTGCTGAGCTCCCCGGAGAAGGCCAGGGCTTTCCTGCCTCCCACCTCAGCACCTTACTCCTTACTTGACCCCAGCCAGTTCAGCTCCAGCGCCATTCAGAAGATGACTGAGGTTCCTCACACCTTAGCCACCAGCACCCTGCCCTACGCCTCCACCTTGGGATACCAGAACGGGGCGTTCGGCAGCTTGAGCTGCCCCAGCCAACACACCCACACTCACCCCTCGCCAACTAACCCGGGCTATGTCGTGCCATGTAACTGTACCGCTTGGTCGGCCTCCAGTTTGCAACCTCCAGTTGCCTACATATTATTCCCAGGCATGACCAAGACTGGGATAGACCCCTATTCTTCAGCACACGCGACTGCCATGTAACACCCACACCCACCGACCCACGGGCACCCCCGCAGGCGCGTGTGTGTGTGCGTGCGTGTGCCCCCCGCCCCGGCCGGCAGCTGGAACTGGGATTCCTCCGTGTGTGCATGTACATAAAAGCTGCAGGAGCAAAAATAAAAAAAAAAAGGCCGCCCGAACCAGGACTCTGCCGCCCGCCGCCGGGCCGGGACAGACGCGGACGCTGCCTCGGAGATGCTCTCGCCTAAAAAAGCTCGCCAGGAGAGCTCGGGGGGGATCTGCGATCGCGGGGGCAGATAGGAGCCCGGCGCTTGTAAGAGTTGTAAATGTGTTTAAAAGACAGAAAAGCAAAGCGAACCTTGAACTGCTCTTTCGGGACAAAGCGGGGAGGAAAAGAGAAAAAGACAAAAAAAAAAAAAAAAAAAAAAAAAAAAAAAAAAAAAGAGAGAGAGAGAGAAGCGGTTTCGATTTTTATTTATTCTCTTAATGTCTATGAGTTCTCCAGGGTCTCATGTCACTTGGACTTGACTTTGGGAAGTCCCGGTCTTACTCTGATTTTATTTTTTTTTTCCTCGTTGTTTTTCCTTTTTGCACATTGAAAGACGAGATCAACTGTGTTATATATATATAAATATATATATATTTTGCCACCACGTACTACTAGGTAAAATTGCTTTTCATGTCAGAAAAAAAAAAAGGCTCTTCAAAGTTAAAAAAGAAAAAAAAAAAAGAAAAAAAAAGACGGGGAGAAACATTTATATTTAAAACCTATGATAGTGTTTGCTTAATTTAAAACAGATAGTCCTTAAATTTGTGTGATCCAGTGAGACTAGATCTAAGTTTACTTTAGACAGAGCGTCAGGTATGAAGTCAGGCAGTAGAATTGTAAAAAAATTAATACTACTACTACTACTAATAACGAAAAACCGAATAAAAAACCGATGGCAATTCAAATACGTTTTCACAATGTCTTGGGCGAGAAGAAACAGAAACTAAGATGTATCCGGCAGGATTTTACCTCGTTAAACCTTTTCATTTGTTGAACAAAGACGTTTTGAATAAAGACAATCTGTCATCAAACAGAGGCAAGTGCGTGCTGTGAGTGCGGGGACGCAGCCCCGCGTCGCACACCGGGGACGGGAGCGA